>NC_051211.1:12277413-12497413 GCF_015220715.1 Pygocentrus nattereri | reverse complement strand
TTGTTTTCTTCTGTCTCCTCTGTTCTTTCATTCATCTTCGGCTGTTTAGCTGCCATGGACCAAGTCTCGGATATGGATCTGGAGAGGGTGGGGGGTGGGAGGGCAGAGTTAATTTAGCTGCACTGGTTATGAACTGTTGGCAGTTAATAAAGCAGCAAGCTCCCCAGTGAAATAAGACAGGCGGAAGAATGACAGAGTGAGAGAGAGATAGAGAGAGAGAGATCACTACAGTGTGAGTGATATGGGCTCTTACAGGGCAAGGATGTTTGGGGGGAACACGAGAAGACCAGAGGGAATGAGAAAGTATGAAGGAGGGAGCGCGACGTGAGATGGAGAAAAGTAAGAGACAGAGAATGGTGTTTTTCTTTGATGGTCCATGTGGGGATTGCATGTGTATGTGCATGCGTTTATGTGGTGCTTGTCTCTGGAGAATGACCTAGAGCCTGACTGGCCACCATTTCTCTAAGCCTGACCCTTTATTTCTTCATTTTTTCTCTTTTTCAAAGCTTTCCACTCTCCTCATTATGAAGGTTCACTCTTGCTTTGGTTGCTTTCTTTACTTATAGGAATACTTCAGTGTTCTTTATCTGCAGCATCTGTATCATATGGTTTATTGAAAACAACTGAAAACCTGTTGGCTCCTGTTGAATCAAGAATTTTTTTCTTTGTGTTATTTATCTACACTGTATGAAAATATACTACTATGTCCTACTTATTGCCTTCAAGTGTTTCAGCCACACACATTGCTAACAGGTGTATGAAATCAAGCACATAGCCATGCAGTCGTAGACGAGCATAGGAGAATGGGTCATACTGAAGAGCACAGTGACTTTAAATATGGCACTGTCATTAGATTCCACCTTTGCTGCAAGCCAGTTTCACATTCCTGCCCTGCTAAATCTGCCCCAGACAACCATAAGTGACATCATTTTAAAATGGAAAAATGTAGGAGCGACCACAGCTCAGTCATGAAGTGGTAGACCATGCCTAAACAGGTTTCAGAATCAGAAATGGAAAAGTGCAGCTGCAGCCCTGGACTCTTTGCTGAGTCACTGTAAAACTGCTTCAAGCTTCAAAAAAACATGGAATGTCTTTAACAAGACAAAATGTCAGTGTTTAAATTAGAACAACCAAAATTTGGTCATGTCAGCTTAGCGTCAGCTTAGCACTATTATACTCCTAGAATCTCATAATGGTACTAGCAGAAATTAACCTTGTCATAAAGGAGATTTTGGCATTTGTGTCCTGAGCTGAAGGACTAGCACTAATAAACATGGATTTGCCACTGAACTAGACACATTTAATTTGATAAAATATGTGTTTTGCCTAAATGTTTACTTTATTCAGCAAGTTCTCATTGACTTCTAAATGATTTTTCATTGCAGTCAACCATATCGCTGCTGTTGGGACAAAATCTTTTATCCTGATTTTTGTCATTTTTTGACCTACTTTGAAAAGCCAGTAGCCCCTTATGTTGTGCCAAAATGTCTTAATGAATGGACTAACAGAAATTGTCTAAAATTGCTTGGAAAAATATTTTTCTCCATTTAGTTCCATTAAAAGTCAAGAGTATTTTTCCTTCTCCTGTAAAGTTACCTTCTTGGAGATATGAGGTTTTACTCTGAGAGCAGTGATATGTTACAGATAGCAGAGATTAGGTTGGGAAATCTGGACTATTCCTTTAAGGAACGCTGTAATTAATACACAAGCCATTGACTGTTTGACCACTGAAACCAAATAAAATATGATTACTGTTTTTAAGCTTTGTTTATTTGCTTATGTTTTAGAACCTTTCCAAACAGAAAGCCTCACATGCTAATTTCTATCCAGATCTTTGTCGTTTAATTACAGCCCATCCTGGACCAATGTTGAATTCTAAAACTTCCAAATGGGAAGCTGAAATGCTTGCAAAACAGCTATGGTACTGTCTTTGATAGTAGCCCTGCAGGCTAATGCACTGTATATGAATAAGGTTTGTCTTCCATGTGCTAAAAATGTCTGCCTCAACCTCCCCTGAGGACAAGCATAGAAATCAGGGGCACGACATGTCTGTGCATAAGTATATACTTTATGCATGTGCACATGTATACATTCTCTCTGGGGGTGCAATCTGAGTATCTATATTTATGCATTCGGTATTTCTATGAGTGTACATGTGTGCGCGGTGGGGATAGGGTACCCCATGCATAATGGCGTACCCCACATATGCCTGCCTGTAAGTATGCATGATAAAATGAGTGAGCAATGCAGGTTAAAACCTTTGTTCTAAAAAACAAATGAAACAGAAAGCAGTGGCTCGCAAATCCAATATGACTTGCATTTAAACAGAAACAGTACAAAGATAAGATTTGTAATGTTTTATTCATTGTTTTTTTTGTAAATATATGCTTTCTACTTTTCTATGCATTCTATTTCAAACATTTCCAGGCGTAAAAACTAGGTACATTGTGAAATGCATTGTAAACTGATGGTATATTTCACAATGGGGTTTAAAAGGAGTATCGATGAAAGGTCTAGAGCAGAGGTCACTAATAGACATTCTGTGTGGACCTGGACCTATAACTGATAAACTATAGAGAATAATTTAATTTCGACTGGGTTTTAATCAGCGTAGCTGTTCTAGCCTTTACGGTAGCTTTAGCGGCCCAGGAGACTCACAGACCAATCGCATACGTTGTAAATGTCACACGTGACACTACTCAGCCAATCAGATCTGTGCATTACAATGAGCACTGAGACTCGAGTGAGTAATTCAAACACAGTGGAGGGACAAGGTGTCAGCCAAGAAAGTGAGTCAGAGGGAAGTTATTTCACATGGCGTTCTCTAAAAAGAGAAAACTGACGATAAATGTTGTTGAAATATCACTGAATTGGACTTTATTTGATTTGACATCCAGTTGTTGACTGTATAAAATGTTGATATACCTACTAGGCTACTTCAGTAAAGAGTATATGGCACTGAATCATGATGCAAGTTAGACATTATGATGTTCCGGCCCTTTGCATGAGAAACTGATCTCTAACTGGACCTTATTGAATTTTAATTAAATACCCTTGGTCTAGAACTTTAAGGTTGAAGTTTAAGAACCACATTCCTCACTGAACAAACACAAGCATTTCAGGTATTTCACCCTCTACAATGTGTAACATCACGAAAACATACAGGGAATTGGGAGAAATCTCTGTGTGTAAATGGCTAGGCTGAAAAACACAACTGAATGACTGTGACCATTGATCCATCAGATGGCACTGCCTTGAAAACCAGCTTGCCTCTGTGATGGATATCACCACATGGGTTTGGGAATACTTTGTCAATAAACACCATTTATCGCTGCATCAGCAAATGCAAGTTAAGAATGTGCTATGCTCAGTGGAAGCATATGTCAACAATGTCCAGAAATGTTGCTGACCTCTCAGGGCTCAAGCTCATTTGAAATGGATTGATGCACAGTAGAAATTTGGTCTGATGAATCAATCTTTCTTATTGTTTATGGTAATGATTAATGTTGTTCTCTGGGCCAAAGAAGAAAAGTAGCATCCAGATTGTTGCCAGTGTAAAGTTGAAAATCCAGGGTCCATCATAATAGTATTAGTGGGTAACTTGCACATCTTTGAAGATATCATTAACACCAAAAGATATGCACATATTTTGTAGCAACGTATTCTAGATGACATCTTTTTCAAGAACATAAAGGCTTATCTCAACAACACAACATGAAGCCATATTCTACATGTGTTAAAACAGCATGGTTTTGTAATCAGATGCTAAACAGTGCAAGCGCTACACTAGCCTGCCTGCAGTCCAGCCCTTGCCTGCAGTCTCCCATTGAAAATACACAGTCCATTGAGAATCAGAAAATGGCCAAGGCCATTGTAGACTTCAGGAATGGAAGAATGGCTAATAATACCTTCAAAATGCGATCAAACAATTATTAAGTGCTGTTAAAAGGCAACATGATGTAACACAATGGTAAGCATGTTTCTTTGCTTGAATGTGTTGCAAGCATTTGTGACACGTCAAAAAGACATCAAGGTTAGGATTAGGCTTCAGGTTGGGGTTAAAGTTAGGGTTAGGATTTGGGCCAGGCTTAGGTTTTGGGTAAGGTTAGGTTTTGCATAATGGAAGTAATGTATTGTACTTACTTACATCTACTTAATGTAAGTAATGTATCAACAGAACTTCTACAGGATATTAACTGCAATGTATTCAGATGCTTCACTACTGCTACTTCACAGAGATGCTGTTGGTGTGCTACTGATACTCTGTTAAGCGTGTATTAATCATCTACAAAGGACCACTGCAAATAAAGTGCTACCCAAGTGTCAAATTCGGAATGCGTGTATGTTTATTAAAACGACAATAAAGTTCACTAAAATATTGTGTTTTTATGCTGCTTTAAATTTAATAGAAGTCAAACAGAATTTACAAATCACTCCTTTCTGTTTTTATTGTCATTCCACATACTGTCCCAACTTTTTTGCAATTGAGGTTTGCATTTGATGCCCATCAGTGAGCATTCAAATGCATATTACATATGACAATAAACTTGACTTGACTCGACTCGATGTGCATAGGAGCACTTTGAATGTGTTTTTGTCCGCCTGCCCAAAAATGTGTTCTTGTTCTGTGTGTGCGTACGAGTGTGTTATAGTGTGTTAGCATGAGTTTGGCCTTCAGCCCTCGTGGGTCTGTCCTGAGATGAAACAGATAAGATAATTGGCTCTAATGAAACCCAGACTGTATGGTCCAAAACCACCCTCTCTCTCCTCTCTCTCTCTCTCTCTCTCTCTCTCACAGACAAGAAGTGAGGTTTCTAATTCAAACCAGGCCCTCCATGCTGAGGAGGCCCGTCCCGTTCCGTGGCGTCCCGCCCCGCCCCGCCCCGCTCCTGTATGTCTGTTTGAAGTTTTGGAGCTTGAGCGCCGCCGGCCTGCTGGGCCCGTCGCCATGGTTACTCTAATTGCCTTCGGTGCTGTGGCTTTACGGTGCAGGAAGAGGGCCATTATGGGTTCTGTTCGTGTTCCTTTAAAAAAAAAAGGTGGAAGGTCACCCAAGCTCCGAAAAAAAGAGACTTTGAGATACTCAAGGCTGCTGCCGCTGCCCCTAGAGCACACACAAACAAAACTTAAAGCAGGAACCGAAGGGAAAACATGGCCATGAGGTCACGGCCAGCTGCCATGCAAGATTCAGGGGTTTAATTTGGGCGAGTTATTGTTTGCTTCATGTTTGGAATGAGGAGAACATCGAGGCTCTGTGTGCCTGCACAGAAAGTAAACAAGCAAACAACACACGATATGGGTACATTTACATGCATCCACAAGCCAAAAAGCTGCTTTTACTGCACTTCATGGAATGTTTGCAGAAAGGCTCATAATTAGGTTCTGCTGGAACAGCTCAAGTTTGGCACAGTCTAAAGAAAGGTCTAATAATTAGTTTATGAATACACATGGCTCTCCGAAGTCTATGAAATATTGGCATAACAAGATGCATATGATATATGCATATATGCTGATGATAGGTTTTACAGAGGACATCCCAAAACAAGGCCATAAATATGTAAGACCACTTTTATCTAATTACCATCACAGATGATCTTCCAACTTGCACACTGGTAACTATTCTGTTTATTTAGAAGGAATGTGTCACCGAGAGGTGGATGGATTTTCATGATATCAGCGGACCTTGGAAAATACTTTTAGCGTTTAGAACAGCATGCTAAGTGATGAATGCTAGGAAAACATTACCAAATGACATTAGCATTAAACATGAACTTAAACCAGGGAAAAAAACCCCAAATGTTTTGGAACTTCAAGAATGAAGGAGAAATGGTTTTACAATACCCTGCAGAGACGTAAAACAGTGCAGCGGCTTTTAGCGCCTCTTATCTCTATCTGACTCTTAAAACTTGAGCTTCACACTTCCGCGTACTAGAGGTGAGAGGGGGTCCCAGGCCGTTAGGGCTCCTGTAAGTGGGACTGTGAAGGAGGGGGTCAGCAGGGTGCTGTGAGTTTTAGCCACATGTGTTGATGGACCATCTGTTTCTAGGTTTGTTGTCTTCCCTACTTACTCTCTCTCTTAAAACAACAGGTCCCACCAGTTGGTTATCCAGTGGACCATAGACCTAAGATTGTAAAATGTCCACAGTTTAGGGATTCCATTACTCTTTCAGTGAATGCCAAGCCCAAAACCATTCACTCTTCTCCCTCAGTTGCATGATGTTGCCTCAGAGCAACACACTTATTTCCTTCACTTTACAATGATGATGCTTATTTAATAATAATGAAATGGTTCAGAACAAAAGCAGAAGATCAAATACACCAAGAACAAGTTTGTACTTGATCATACTATTTCCTAATGGGCATTTTAAGCATTGTTGTAGCTTGTGGATTACACATATTTCTTAATGGGATGGCTTCCCTCCTAAAACCAGGTTTTCATTACTTCTCATCTATCCAAAATATCGTTCACATCTGTTACAGGATGAAGTTAACCAAGTGAGAAAAGTGAAAAGGGAATTAAAACCATTGCTCTCGTAATGTGTGCAATTTCCCTGCACTTACAGAAGAACAGAAAGCTACTGATTTATAACTGATGTATAATAGAAGCCAATGGACTAATATGTTGTGAAAAGTTGAAAGGTTCTTTTGGAAACTTGGAATCTTTGAAATAATGTCCCTTGAGACGATGTTGCGTTCTTTGGTTTTCAGAGCAGTCAATGTGTAGCCTATTGTGCTTTAAAGATGACACACAGAGTGGGTTGAGTTTAGGTTGCCAACACTTACAGAAAGTCTCATGACTGGTGTATTTACCACAGATGTAGTGATGGTTGAATTTTTTTGCTTTGTTTAGAGTGTCCCTTTAAGCTTTGTTTAGTGTCTCTAGCTTTATACATCATAAGAATATATGTGATTTGCATATATTCAAACTTTATACAGCACTGTCTAAAAGTCAGAGAACCAACTTGTCATTTATTTGACTGAAGTTGATGTAAAGTATTCATTAGTGCATGTCAGAAAGGATTAGGTATAAAATTAAAAGTTCAACAACTAAATGCAGTATCATATTCTTTGTTATTTTTTGACTTTATTTCTTTTCAGGAGACTTGCTTTCAGTGTTTTAAAGAATCCTGAAGGGATATTTTTCCATACCTCCAGAGTTCAGTCTTGTCAGTCCATAAACTTTACTCCACATCTCTGATGCCCAGTTTCAGTCTTCTGCAAATGTTATTTTTGCAGTACTAGCTTCCTGAACAGCTACACATCCTTCCAGACCCATAGCGCTGAGTCATCTTCTCACAGCAGAAGGATGGACAGAAACACTTGTGGATGTTTTCAGATCTGAAGCAGCTTGATTTTCTCCTCTCTCTCAAAGATGAACGCTTTAAGTGCTGTTTATCTGGTGTTGGTTGCGCTTCGGACCCACCAAGTGGATGAATCTGATGAGAACAGAATTTAAAATTAACATTATACTGATGAAGATTTGATGACAATTGTAAATTATTCTATTCCAAGTTTTGACTGAGTTCTCTTTGAATGCTCCGTCAATGCACTCGCAAACGTCAAGTTCATTCACCTGGGGAAGGGGTCTTAGGCACAACCCACATTACAACGTTTTTTCACACGTTGTGTGCAATTACACATTTTCACCAGAGAGGTCTTCAAATCCCCAAAACTTACACAGTGAAGCTTTAAATATGTTTTCTGCTTATTTGTCTAACACTGAAAAATGAATAATTTGTACATTTGTGAAAACACCATGAACACTAAGAAGTATATATGCACATTTTTGAGAAACATATACTGCCTTCTAGACAATGTCTTTTTCAGGGATGTCTATGCTTATTTCAATATATGCTTTCAAATGCATGTGTTGTGACATCATGGCTGCATGATCAGAGGGTGTGGAGGCTAGACCAGCCTGTCTGCAGTTCAGACTTATCACCTATTGAAAACATGTGACTCAAAATACAACATGAAGACAGCAAAGAATGACAAATTTCTGCTTACAAAACTGGCTTAATTGGTGTCTTAAGTTTTCCAATGATTTTTATGTTTTGTTACAAGGAAAGGTGAGGTACCACAGTGTTAAACATGTTCCCAACTTTTCAGTTCCTGCTTATTTTTCTGACACTGAAAAATGAATCATTTTTACTTATGGGCAGTTTTGACTGGAATTGCATTAAAATGAAAGACAATCTCTGACTTTTGCACAGTACTGCATGACAATTGACTTATGAACATTTCTTTGACTTGTACTCAAGAAGTAGGTCCCTCATGAGGGCGTTCCTCTGGCTGCGTATCAGCGGACAGGGTAAGTTTGCGTGTTTTTGGTGGAGATGAGTGAATCACAAATTAAGTGACCTATTTATCCACTAGTGCTGACTTGAAAATATATCAGTTTTTCATCTGTGTGACTGAGATGATGAGGAGCTGACCTATTTGAGAGTGATGGAGGGACAGAGAAAGAGAGAGAAAGAGAGAGGGATAATTCTATTTATACAAGCAAAGCAGGATTACTGAAAGATGAAGACTCACTTCTCAGGAATCTCCCTGAGCTCGACTACTGTCATGCTTGGAACAAACACAAGCAGAACTGCATTTCCTTTCATTAACGAATGACATTAAGTGTGCTCTATTAACCGCCATCCTGGAAATGATCCAAAAAAACGCATACCACTTCCATATGATTTCAGGACCGAACAGCTAAATGCTGAAAGGAATGTCAATACGTAAGGCCCACAGCCATGGGAAAATCAGCTGGGCTCTTCAGGTGCCAGAGGCTGAAGGTAAAGAGGGCCTCTGTTGTTGCTATCACAATTCCCAAAAGACCGCTGGTCTGAAAGACACATCAGAGCTGAAACACTACTCAGAAAGAGTGTTGCGCAAAGGAATAGGAAATAACAAACTTTATGACTAGTAGAAAGAAAAGTTTATCCACTTGAATCACCCACAAGGGTAACACTTTATTTGGATAGTCCACTGTAGATGTTCAATAGATATTATATATTATATATAATAGTAGTTAAATGCCACTAAACTTGAAGTTGAATATAACTTATATGCCGCACTGTAGATGCTTTGAACTGCTTTGCCTTTTGATAATATTTAACTAAATACCCATTAAATTCAACTGAACTTGAAATTCAGTGTCAAAGAGTTTATTAAATCTGTACCTCAACTCTAAACCTAACCCTAACCTTAACCTCAAGGCAAAACCTACATCTACTCCTATCCCTAACCATAATGTTGATAACTGTTGATAATCAACTGAGGATCACCAGAAAGTTTGTTAATGTTTTAAGTAGCTGTAGAGCATCTGTAGGGGACCATCCAAATAAAGTGTTACCACAAGTTTCAATAAATGCATTCAGCTATGGGAGAGTGCTCAAATGCATCTTTGTTTTTTGTAGTAGTGACCACTGTTAACAAAGACTACTCCACTTGTAAACAATTGCTTTTCTCAGAAAAACAGGTGCTCGACTTCACCAATTTAGTGTTTTTCCATTATTAAAGTCCACTTCCCTCGGATGCCTTGCCTGTTTCTAGAAGACTAAGACCAAAGCTATGCACTATGTACTGAATGGTGCATTATTTTTAGCTCCCTTTTTGTAGAGGTGTCTGAAAATATAATGCACTTACAATCCCACAAACACCCTGCAGCAGTAACTGTACAAACCATGTATCATTGTGAACTCAGAGTACCCACAATGCATTGGGTTGTATTCTAGACTTCTGTTGCAGAGCAATGAGCAAACATGTGAATTGTAAAAATGCAAGTTCCTTTTCCTATATCATTGGTCTATGTAGTGTTTCAATGTGGGGACAGTGATTAGGGCCATTTCTGTTCCTTATAATCTCTCGATGAGTGGTTGCAAGGATTTTTTCCTCTACAGTGCATCATCAAAAATCATAAAAATCTCTATGCATAAATGTCAAGGTTAAAACTGAATGCCCGTGACCACTCAGAGGGCACCACATTAAAACCGACATGATTATGTGATCGATATCACCACATGAACATATTGCTGTGTCTGCAGATGCAAGTCAAAACTGTACTGTGCACAGCAGAAGCCATACATCAACAACGTTTAGAAACACCATGACTTTTTGGGCTCAAGCTACCTCTTGCTCAAGGACACCTCAGTCATGTACTGTCAGCTCTGGGGATCGAACCAGCGACCTTCCGGTCAGGAGGCTGGTTCCCTAACCTCCAGGTCATGACTGCCCTAGATGCCTCAGAGGCATAGGTGTCCTTGAGCAAGACACCTAACCCCCAACTGCTCCCCAGGCACTGCTCCGGGCAAGTGTGCTCACTGCCCTCTAGTGTGTGTGCTCACTAGAGTGTATGTGGTGTTTCACTTCACGGATGGGTTCAATGCAGAGGTCGGATTTCCCTGTTGTGGGACTAATAAGGGTCTCTTAATCTGAAATGGACAGAAAAACAGTGGAAATTGGTTTTGTTGTTTTGCTGAGTCTTTGAGATTGTTTATGGAAATAATGGATGTTGTGTTCTCTGGGCCAAAGAATTAAAGTACCATTGTTACCAGCGTAAAGTTTAAAAACCAGGGCTGGGCATGGTATGAGGTCTATTAATGGATAAATTTCACTTCTGTGAAAGCACCATTAACACTGAAAAGTATATATACATATTTTAGAGCAACATACACTGCCTTCTAGACAATGTCTTTTTCAGGGTTGTCTATGCTTATTTCAAATGTATGTGTTGTGACATCATAGCTGCATGATCAGAGGGTTTGGAGGCTAGACCAGCCTGTCTGCAGTTCAAACCTGTCTCCTATTGAAAACATGTGGCTCAAAATACAACATGAAGACAACAAAGAATGACAAAAATTTCTGCTTTCAAAACTGTACCAATCACTGCAATCTTTTTAATTATTATTTCACATACTGTCCCAGCTTTTTTAAATTTTAATTGCAATAGTGATTGCTCTTTCTATCCCTCGCTCTCATGTTGTTTTGATATCTTTCCTCATAGATGCCCATTTACACTTCCACATGCCAAACCACCTTTGCACACAGCTGACAACGGTTACAAAAACACACACACACACACACACACACACACACACACACACACACACACACACACACACACACACACACACACACACACACACACACACACACACACACAAACGCAATAAAGACAAACATGCCGACGAGCCAGAGAACCATGAAGTGAGCCTCAGCAGAGTGCTGTTTCGAAAAACATGCACATGTGGATGTGTGTACTGTTTAGGATAGCTGTCAAGTGAGACACTAGTCAAGGAAACTTAATTAAGGCTCAAGGCCTGCCTCCCTTTAGGGGGGTAAAAGATTGTTTGGAGGTGTCACTGAAGGCTAATTACCCCCCGGGGGACGGAGGACTGGATTTACCCCCCACGGATCCCCTCCAGGAGGGCCTGACAAAGATGCATTAAGCAGCGCTCTAACAAACCCCCTCACAGAAGGCTGAGCCTCGGCCTGCTGGATTTCTGCTGGAGCCAAGGTGTTGCTTTTGGTTTTGTCATGTTAGACAGTGCAATTCACTACAGAGAAGCAGACTGCATGAGACATGCGAGAGCACTTGCATTTCTCAGAAAGGGCTTGGTCGCACCAGTGGACTGCCTGGATCTGGACGCGTTGTCGCTTTGCAATGACATCAGAAAGTTGCTGAATGTCTTCCACAAGCCTAAAATGAATTTTAATGCTTGAGTGAACAATAATGCAAGAACAAGTTAAGCAATTTGAGGGGAAAAAGTATGAGGTCCAAAGCTCCTCCAGTACTGAGTTAATTATAGAACTACAGTGGAACTTTTTAGTCCATCCAGCATCTATTAGCATTGGCACTGAAGTTTATGAGGCTCTATTCTCTGTGAAGGATGATAGTTCAAATGAGCAAAACAGGACACAAATGTACTTGAATAAAAGCAAATGAATTGTTTCAAAATACAATTCCATCAGAATTGCAAAGAAGAATAGAAACAAATAGATGTTGTTACTAACCACCTTCATACTTAACACTATAAAATATAAAATATTTCTGTTGATTTCAGATATTTCAGCCCCTGTTATGCCACATCAGGCTTAGCATAAGACGTTAAAGGGAATTCTTTTTCAGAATATAACTCAATCACTGAGATGTAAAGAAACCATTCAGGGCGGCGTGATGTGAAATTGTAAAGAAATGTACAAGTTCAGATCTCTACAGGGGTGGTAATAGGAACCAGGGGTTGCAATATCTATGGTGGAAACATATACCGAATATGTTACTAGTTTGTTTACTACTTTGCCTTAAAACATCCTGAATAGATTTCAGAAAAAGGACTAAATATAAGCAATATATTCATAACCATTTCATGTAATAGCTTCCTGTGAGGTAACTTTAAACTCTTCAGCCTGGTTCCCAGCACCACCATTATGAAAAAGTCTGACTTTTCACATTTTCTTTAGAGCAGAGCATTTCACACCAATCCCCTCTGAATGACTGTATTTGCATCTTAACCATTAAAATATGCAGATTTGTTTTTAAATATGGGTGGAATTCCTGTTTAAACAACTTTTGCCTAATTTATTCTCCTCTGTGATGTTGGAATGAATGATTAATGTGACTCTGTGAAGTACACTAGCCATTTAGTGGGTACATACAGCTTGACTACTGAATCCTAACAATGACCTGTTATACCCTCCACATAATCTGTTACTTTAACCAACCAGCTAGACCTTCATAAATGTCAAAACACCTGTATTCTTTTTGCTATTTCAGCTAGCATCTCTAAGGTATTCTAGTAGTATGTTAGCACTAAGCTAGTGGCTATTCACATGAACCTTTTTTGGCTATTCTAGATTAAATATGGATATTTAAATGTTGTAAATAACATTCCTTGTTTTATATGAAACTTCTGACAAATATTAACAAATATTATACCTTGCAGCAGTTTAACTCTTTCAGTGAAGAATCCTGAACTTATATTTCAATTTCTAACATCTGACTGGAACCTAGTTAGACTTCCAGATGGCCTAGAGTCCTCACAAACTTGGTCCCATCCATTAGAAATCAAAACATGATTGCATGATTCATGAACATGATTACTCTGTCAATTCTAACTCATGTTGGTGGTTAATCCAATGTGTTAGGCCTTCTGTTCAGCTCCTGAAGTCCTGACCAATGGGAGAGCTCACTTGGCTATATCTACCTACATAGCACAGAGATACAATCCTGATTGGGAAATTTTACATTAGGCATTTCAAAAATGTAACTTTCTGTTTCCAACCAATACTCAGCAATGTTTATAAGAGTATTACTACAATACAAATATAATAAATATATAGTTCAAATATAACAAGCATGTTCATTCTATTAATAAAACTGAACTAAAAACATATATTAAATGTTTTATTTAAAAAAATACCAGACCTTCTCTGCAGGCCTAGAAGGCCCTGAGGGGTCCTTATTGTAGTTTACCATCTTTAGGATCTAGAAAGAAGCGACTGTGAGTCCTAATATTTATACTTTACTGAAGATATAAGAGTGAAGCTTGAGGCCGACCCTCATGCACAGAGTAAGGGCCAAGTGAAGAGGATGTGTCTATTGCACTGACCTAAAACATGACCTCACCTGCAGCTTGTGTTTGTTCAAACCTTCAAAGTCTAAGCATTTTAGCATTTACCACGAGTTAGTAAACACAAATCCAAACACTGGAAATGTCTTGTGATGTACTGTGTTTATTAAACATTGCAACCCAAACGACCACAAGATCCAGTACATCCCACTTTCCTGGCAAACGGTGCTAAAATGGCTGTATAATGTGAGAAGTGGTCAGTTTAGGATGCCCTCTGACCAAAATATTTGACTATTAGATATATCCAAAGGGGACATTTGACCTCCTGCCACAGTCCAGCTACTCAGAGGAATGAACTGAGGGCGTATGGTTAAGGGCATTTGCAAAAGTCTGGGTGATTGTTTTGAAAGGACATCAACACACTTCTGCACATTTTATTGCACAGTTATTGTTTATTTGCTGAATTTGACATTGTGGGGGGAAAATATAAAATGTGGCATGTTTTACACGCTATGTCTGAAGAGAAGAGAGAAAAGAGAAGAGGTAGGAGGAGAGATGAGGACGTAATCCGAAGCTCATGCTAAAGGTATATTTTATCTGCACATCTGGACACCTTACTGTACATATTGTGCTTTCTGCACACCTTATCGCACATCTTACACATCTGGACACTCCACACCTAGACACTTTATTTCAGTAGGAATATCTGCACATATTTATTCAGTATTGTCATTACCTGCACTGCCTTTTTCATGTCAGGTTACAGAGCTTATTAATTTTTGTATATTTCTATTTGTATATTTGCCTGTAGATGGGCTTTTTATATATATTCTTCTTTTTATATTGTATCATCCTTATTATAACTATCCTGTGTTGTGTGACTGCTACTGGCTGCTAAATTTCCTTTGGGATCAATAAAGTGTCTATCCATCTATCTATCTATCTATCTATCTATCTATCTATCTATCTATCTATCTATCTATCTATCTATCTATCTATCTATCTATCTATCTATCTGTCATCTCATAATTTATTAAATTCAGTGAATAAATAGAAATTGCACTGAAATTTTGCAGAGAGTTGCTGTATTTAGGTTTGTTCCCTGAAGAGGATGCATTTATAATTCAAAAATCAACAAAGCATGCAGTTTTATTGTGTATATCCAAACTTTCTCATAGGACTGTAGACATTGCTGGCTTTCTTAGTGTTCACTGTTGTCCAGACTTGAAATGGAAAATGGAAACAGAATAATATGTCTTGCTATTCAGCCTCTCTCTCTCTCTCTCTCTCTCTCTTATGATAGCCAGTTAATTACCCAGCCTCTCAAACATGGTTTTGCATGCTCAGGCAGCTTTTCCACTTGACTTTCTGTTTACGCCTCCAGGGAGCCGGGCGTTATTTAGAAGATGGCCGGTGAACACAAATAAACACAGCCCAGAAATGTAATAAAATAAATAAAATAAAGGAAAGAGCACAGCTTTCCGCCTTTGATCAAGCACAAAAGCGTGCGAAGCAGTTGTGTACATTGAGCGCAGCGTTATGATTGCCTGTTTATTTTCATGGAAGCTGCACTCTGGCCAATCGGACGCTTGCCGTTCCAGGGCTTTGCCTGGCCTTCCTGCCGGTGACATCATTGTGTATGGCACGCAGAGGGGCTGACCCTCAGCGGCTGGACGCACTGCCTGGGTGGCAGCACCCTGACCAACCGCCCTCAGCGCCAAACAACATCTGCAACTATACACAAACACCCAGGCAGGAGACCAGCTTCATGCATGCTGGAGGAAATGAGTGCTGTGTTCACGGGTGCAGATTTACAGCATCGGTCAAATGCACTTGTCAAGCATGCTGGAAATGATATGACATAGAAAACGTATAGGAACATCTCGGCGGTCCACTGTATACGCTTTGTAGATGCACACCTCACCTTTGAGGCTTTAAGGGAGAATTCCACCCATTTTTTTTATTTCAAGATAACTCTCATTGTCATTGAGGTGAACAGTCATTCAGAGTGGATTGATGTAAAATGCTTCGATGTAGAGAAATTTACCAACTAAGACTTCTTTACAGTTGTAGTGAACCAAAGGTCACAATATCACAAAACACAAAAGCTATTTTAGTTCTGGTGAACGTGCATGCGTCTACTGATCTGTGTTTTGGAAACTATTTTTCCTGATAATGCCCTACATTGTACCTGTCTGGCTGGAGTTTTTATGCCAAAACCACCTCAACACTGTTAGAAATAAACATACTATGCAGGTACATGATTCATTCCTCAAGGTACAAACATTGTAAATGTTCCCTCAAAGGTACAAGTGGTTTTAAGGTCCAGTGGTGTACCTTACATAAGTTTTTCCTAGTGGAAAAGTAGATATTTGTACCTTTTCATAACCAAACGTTTTAAATCAGAGCAATAAAATAAAAGTCTGGAGCCAAGATGGGATGTGTGGAGAAAATATCATTTCAGTGGATTATGGTTCAGTCATGTTCCCTGACTGAAAGTACTGGGATGTACCCCTGAGGGTACCACCACAGTGATAAGAGGGGTACTGCCCCAGTGACAGTGTCGTACCTTTTTTTCTGAGAGTGAAAACCACCATAAAACAATGTATGCAGCATCATGTAATAACTTTCTGTGAGGGAGCTTTTAGATACATTAAAGTTTTTTAGACGTCTGGTTCCTATTACCAACACTGTGAACAATTCTGGCAGGGTGAATTTCTCTAGAATGGAGCATTTCACATCAAACCACCCTAAATGACTTTGTTTACAGCCTTACCTTTTAATTGTGCAGAAATTTTGAAAATCTGTGAAATTCCCCTTTAACCACATATTTATTAAATGCAAAGTAAATTCGTCTTATCATTGCTTGTACCCAAAACTTAATCCTGGTCCTAATCCTAATCCTGTTGAAAATCAACACCAGACAGATTGTCAACAATTTGTAGTTAAGCTGTAGAATGAGATGAAAATAAATCAGTGAATAAATTTCCTCTAATGTTCTGTATATAAGACATAGGATGAGCACAGGATCATACTTGTGATGGACTTTGGTGAATACAGCTTGATTTATTCATGCATGTAGGCCTTAATCTCTTAAAGGGGTAATCTGAAAGAGTGGTCTGGACCCCTTAAGATGGGTCTGCCTGTGGCCGCAAAGTTTTACTACACACTTCAGTAACCAAAGAATAACTTAACCAGTTTGCATTGAAGTCCCTGTAGCTCCTGAATAATAAGCCTTAGTATATAATAAGCCTGGGCTTTAAGGGGTTAATACTGACTAATACTAGTGTCATGCTGATGGACACCAAATATAAACTGATCTTAACAAAAATGATGACCGTGTCTGGACACCGATAGTCCTGCACCAGTTTGTCAGCCAAAGATCGATCTCATGTCTCTAAACAGCAAACCACCACAGCACGCCGCACCATCAGCCACAACCAATAAATCAGGATAGAAGCCTTTAACACAACAGATTAACTAGTGTTTACCTCTTGGATTAAGTATTTAACTTGTGGATTAGCTCTGCTAAAGGACTCATTGCCATACATGGCCAACAGAATGCCTTTATGGACCTTGCAGCCCACATAATGCTGAGAATATTATCATCTGAGTATCACTGAGTCCCACAGGCCAGGAATCTGGCTATAGGATAAAACAGCAATGACCGATCTGCATGCCCAACTATCCAGATCATCTTATATGTGAGTGAAATCCATTTCAGAGGAACAGAACCACTCTCTCCACATCTTCCATGCAGAAGGTCAGAGATGACTGTAAGAAGAAGGTCCCATGTGGTTCCATTTACGGCCCAAAGAACTTAACCCAGTAAATCAGAGACAAAAAGGCCTTCGTTCAAATCAAATCACACGTGAATCCAGCTTCGCAGGCTGTGCTGTTTCAGGCTCACAGAGTGAAGCACTGCACAATATGTGGACTATGCGGTACTTCATCGGACGAGAGCTCAGATAACACACAGCATATCACTTTACTGTTGAGGTATCGGGTCAATATAGTTTGGAATATTGCAATACAGGGCGAATGGTATATTCATATATATGTGTGTGGGTGTTGTTAATTCTATATAAATTAAAAAGGTTCTTCAGCAGTTTTCATCCTATACACTGTCCAGCACATATGAACAATACAATCAGTGAACACAGACGGTTTCAGCGTTGATCTAAAAGAATACAAAACATTGATTGAAAGCAAATTTTGAAGCACCTGCCTGTTGGGTTTGTGTGGTTTTGAAGCCAAGTGTATTGATATACAGTACTCTGCAGATGTCTTAGGCTCCACAACACATTGTTTGAAAGTATTTACCTTAACATTAAACACTAAACATTTAAATATGTAAAAGAATGCAATAAAAATAAGAAAACTTTCTTGTATTCAAAAAAACAGTTCTGTTAAACTTCACAAGCACACCTGATTTCAGTTCATAAAATATTGATGAATAAAAGCAGGTGTGTGGTTGCAAATAATGCTGGGCTTTCTCGAGGAGTGGTTCGGAAATGGTTAGCAAACACACTGACATACATGAAATCAATGCTTATTGTATTAATGTTCAAGGGCAAATAACCTGCTTTTTCCCAGATAAATTCACTTTTAATGTATAAGTGCCTCAGGTGCCTAAAACATTTGTACTAAAGTATTTTAGATAGTGTATAAAAGAATGTATAAAGGAGGTACTACACACACACGCGCACACACACACACACACACACACACACACACACACACACACACACACAAATATATATATATATATATATATATATATATATATATATACACACACACACATCCATATATTTTAGAATATATATTTTAGAAGTTTTTAATGGTTCTATATGGCACCAAGAACATTTTTTGATTTTATTTTTATTTTCATTTTTATTGACACACGTCAATAGTCTGATATAGGTTTTTATATCATAGACAATCAGATCTACAATACACACACACACACACACACACACACACACATATATATATATATATATATATATATATATATATATATATATATATGTGGCTATATAATTCTGGTTGCATTCTGGTTGAGTTAATCAAAATTCTAAAGCAAATTTCTAAAAAATCTGAAATTTAAAAAAAATCTGAGCAGTCATCTGTGTTCAGGTTCAGTGAAAACAGTATTTAATTAACATTTTAAAGCTAAAACACTATAAAGCTCACCTTTTCTTTCAGGTATTGTACTTTAATAATCCATTATGCATTAATAATGTATTAAGTACCAAAACAAATACCCCTTAAAATATGTGCACGTGCTCTAAGATGGCTGCATGACTGTATATTGAACTTTTATAATGTTAAATTCCAGCCTGTAGTACTGAGGAATAGAATATAGAGAATAGAACCGAGATTGTATTCTATTCAACAGTAATTCATTTTGATCGCATATATAGACCGTATTTTGCACATTTAGGAAGAGCTGATTTGTCAGAGTGGTGAGGAATGCTGACCTGTCCTGCTCCCCGCCAGCCGAAACAAATGAAGGGCTTTCCTGAACACCTGTTCGCCGCCAGCTCTATGGGGAAGATGCTCTTACTGCACTGAGCTACAGCTGCTTTCACACAGGCTGCTGTAACAGCCGCAGCGCTGAAATCGGTTCAAATCCGAAATACATGCTGAACAATGTGAACAGATGATGTAAAGCAAGACCGACGGATCAGGATTCAGGAGTGACGTTACGTTATTTGATTTGACGTTACAAAACCGTCAAAGACCTCCTTCATGTCGGTCACTGACACACTGAACTCAGACTCATCCGCTCCTGACAGCCAGACTCTTTATCTTACGGTCATTACTGAGTGACCAACCACAGGACAGGTTCCTTACATGCTCACGAGCTCTGACCTAGTACCTGGATATGAATTACAGTAGAAACGCTGTAAAATGTAGATTACATGTTGAACGTCGTGGACAGAAGGCGTGTTGTAATTATATGTTATATGCAGATGCAGGCTATATAGTAAAGTGGGGACGGCGAGATGGCAGTTCCAGAGAGTCTGCTGTAGCACTGAAACAATGAGCCTTGATTGACCTGTTGTTACATCTTCACCACCCATCATCATCATCATCATCATCATCATCATCATCATCATCATCATAATCATAATCTTCATCATCTTGATCTTCGTCGTCATCATCTTCTTCATCATCACCATCATCGTCATCATAATAATCATCTTCATCTTCATCATCATCATCTTCATTATCATAATCATGTTCATCATCTTCATCTTCACCATCATAACCATTATCTTCATCATCTTCTTCCTCTTCTTCATCATCATCATCGTCATCATCACCATCTTCATCTTCGTCATCATCATCATCATCATCATGCTGTCTCTGCTTTACTTCAAACAGATACGCATTTTGTGGATTTGCCGTTTTTCTGTGGGTGTTTGTAAACGCCGTTTATGTATTTGTTTATTTATTTATTTATTCATCCTTTCGTTCGTGTCCTCTTTTTATGCATTTTCATTTATTTAAAATTTTTTATTATATATGTTTTTTTTTAATTGCGGAAATGTGTATTTTTATTTGCTTATTTTAATTTATATTTGGTTCAAATATTTAAACTGAAAATTCAAAATTACCATTTCTTTTAGTCATTTTATTATTTTTGTTATTTATGCTGTTTTTAATGTATCAAGTAAAATCGTTATTTTTTTATTCTATTTTAAATTTGCACGTCATTTTAAAATTTTAAATGTGGAGCGCACAAATTGCGTGTAACAAGTATTTAAATGTAAATTTAGCATTTAAATGATTTAAATGGTTGAAATTGTTTGTGTGTTTGTTTCTTTTCCAGCGCGGTGAGCTGTTCTTCTTGTCCAGCTGTTCTGCACGGTCCGTATCAGATGACCCGGGTTTAGCCTCGTGTCAGACGCAGCAGTAAATCAGGCTCTGATCCTGCGGGCCAGGAACGCTTTGAGGCTGATAAACGCAGTTCACTTCAAACGCGGGCGCGAGCGCGTGCGCCGCTCCCTCCACGGCCGTTTCGCTCGTTCAAACCTGGAATTCCAGCCTCAGCCTCGCGGCCGTGAGAAGCGCTGCCGCTCCGCACGCCCACCAAGATGACATGCCTCTAGTTTAACACAACACGGACACGGTCGTGCGGAGACAGTGAATCGATTCCCCCTCGATGCCCCTCAGGTCACACCTGATGGATCTCCAGCAGCAGACGTCAAAGCGCTTAACTGGACGGAGCTCAGCCTCTGCGCGCGCTTATGGATCAAGGCTGAAGAACCAGAAGGTCCAGCTGCTGCTGGTGGACTTTAGTCTGGGCAGCAATGTTGAGAAAAACTAGAGCGCCTCGGTAGCTTTAACCCTTTCAAAAATGCTTGCTAAAGCGCTAATAAATGTGTATAATAATAATAATAATAATAATCATCATCATCATCATCAGGTCCATTGTGTACGTTATGTTTCAAAATTGAACGTACACTCTTAAAAAAAGATGGTTCTTCAAGGGTTCTTTAGCAAAGACAATGGTTCTACCTAAAACCATGCACACCCAAAGAACCATTTGCATCATTAAAGGGTTCTTTGCATTGCAAAAGGGTTCTTCAGATGGTTGGAGAATGTGCTGTAGTGCTGCATGTGGTTCTATTTAGAATCTTCTTGAAAAGGGTTCTATATAGCACCAAAAATGGTTCTATTACTGTTATGATGTCAAGCTTGTTACAATAGAAGAAGCAATTTTGATGCTATATAGAACCCTATTCAAAAGGTTCTAAACAGAAGCATCAGGAGCACATTATTCATCAATGTGAAGAACCCTTTAATGATGCAAAGGGTTCTTTGAACGTTCACGGTTCTATATAGAACCCTTTAAGAACCATCTTTTTAAGAGTGTGCATTCATTATGGACCTGTTTATCACTATTATTATTATTATTATTATTATTATTATTATTATTATTATTATGTTGTTGTTGTTGTTGTTTTATTTTCATTTATATTTATTAGCATTACCAGTTCCATTTGGTTCCATTTGGTAAAATGGTTCCTCAGATTGATGGAGGGTGTTGTATTTGGTTCTATTTAGAACCTTTTTGAAATTGGTTCTATGTAGTACCAAAAGGGGTTCTGTTATTGTTGCAAGTTTGACATCTTAAGCAATAGCAGAACCATTTATGGTGCTACATAGAACCCTATACGACATTCACCATGCATTTTGAGTGTTCATGGTTCTATACCGAGCCATTGCCTTTACTAAAGAACCTCTGAAGAACCATCCTTTTTAAAAGCGCAGGCTGCTTTCATTTGAGCTAAAACTTGTAGCTTAGATGTAAAACAAACTGGACAAGTGGGCAAATTTGGACACGTGCAGCCTTTCATCTGAGACACATGCGCCCTTTATAACCTTCGGAACGGATACAGCCTAAACCTGAACGCAGTCGGACAGTTTCCAAGTTAAAGCCCCGGCCAAAAAGCGCACCATCTCGCCTTTTTCGTCCCTCAGAAAGAGCAAACAGCGCTGCGCAGATATTTACCGCGTCCTGTCGAGCTCCTCTGCAGTCTCCTCGGCGAAGGCCCCGGTAAAAAAGCACATTCCTGCGCTCAGTCCCCATCAGCTGCCCCCAGAAACCCGGAGAGGAGGGGAGAGGAGGGGGGAGAGCCCGCGCCGCTGCCCGCGTTGCTCGATCCAGACCAGACTCTTCCTTCCAAACCTCTTTCTCTCAAAAATCAACAAAATAGCGCGTCTTTTCTTCTGAAAGGGACTTAAAAGGCGCATTTTCCCCTCAGCGCAGCGTCTCGCTCGCTTTCTGCGCTCTCGCGAAGGCGGACCCCGCGAGCAGCTGCAGCTCCACATCTGCTCGCTGCACGTGACGTTAAAGAAAAATACGAACAACATCTGGGAAAAATAAGTTTGATTCAGGTGCCTCGCTTCCCTTTTGGCCCTCTCCAGGTCCCTCAAGCCGCTGAACTAGTTGCACATTGGCGCGCGGGAGCACAGAGGAGGCTCGGTGCAGACACAGGCCTCTCCTGCCCTTTTGAGCTGAACTTCAGAGGCCTAAATCACTCCATCCCGGGGCTGCTGAGGCCAGGCCGAGGACGTCTCACGCGGAGGAATTATCTGTGTTTGGGGGGCTTTTAGTTTTGCAATCTGCCAAACATATAGCTGCAGCTGGCAGAAAGGCCTGTAGTTATTTTCTCACAAGTGGGCACCCAAATGAGCGCTGGTCTCTAATCACCGGCGAGGTTTAAAATATCTAAGACGGGTGATGGTAATAAACGCATTAGGATACAATAATAACATTCCCTACATGCCGCATGATACAGGTCCTCTATACAGTCTTCAGAGTTATATATACAATTATTACTGAGAGAACCATTTGAATGTATAGGTGCTTTGCATGGTTGAGTGTGAGTGAGAACCTTTTGAATGGTTCTGCAATAATAATAATGGTCATATACGTCACTGGTCTGACATGAGTTGTCTATCTATCTATCTATCTATCTATCTATCTATCTATCTATCTATCTATCTATCTATCTATCTATCTATCTATCTATCTATCTATCTATATGAGCACTGGTCTTACATATGATATATATGATCTTATATATGATACTGGTCTCATATATGCTAATAGCCTCTTAAATGATAATGGTTCTATATATTATCACAGTATATTACATACATTTATATGCATACATATAATTACAGTTTTATATACGCTTTATATATATATATATATATATATATATATATATATATATATATATATATATATATTATGGTTTTGTATATAGTAACAGCCTCTGAAATGAAAGGTTTTATATATAATCACAGTAATAGACGATCACGGTGTTCTTTGTTCTCTATCTCAGGCTGGATTATTTCTATAGGCCCAGTTGTGGCAGTAAAGCCTCTTCACCCCCTCCACCCCTCCGTGACCCAGCGCGCTCACCCTTCGTTTTACTGCCATCTGGGAATTCCATACGTGCTTTTGAACCCATTTCCACACCTTCTTCAAATGGCGCTATGCTGGTTCTTCACATCATCCCCAAAATGCTTTTCCCAGACTCTCTTTCAACCTGCCACACCAGCGAGATGAGTATGTGTGTGTGTGTGTGTGTGTGTTTGTGTGTGTGCGCGCGCGGAACTGTATCATATTACAAACAGTCCTGATAATAATCGCTTCTCTCTTAATCAGCTGGTGATTCTTTCTGCCAGTCTAGGACTGTGATGTCACGCCTGCAATACTGGCTTGCCTGAAATCTATTGTTTACAGTCGCGATGGTTAAACAGCTTCAATGCAAAAAAGAATCGGTGGCTAAATCAAGTCTTTGAGACGTGCCGACATTAAAAAACTATTACTATTATTAATATATTTATTATTATTGTCTATGGTCCTGAGCTGCTATATACATCGTTTTAGTGACGAAAATGTCTAAGCACAGAGTGTAAAGCCGCTTAAAAAGGCAGTCACTGGAAAGGCTTTGCAACAGGCTTTGTAAACGACTGCCTATTTAAAGCTTTGTGTTTGGAGTTGTGCATTTATTGGACATCCCCTGGCCCTTAACTACACTGTGGTGCACCAGCTATTCTAATATAGTTTATTGTAGAAAAAAATAGTAGCTACAAGAAATTGCGCTGCCCTCAATTGCAAAACCAGACCGCCGTACTTTATATTCAAACCAGTTTTATTGCAGAAAAAAATATAAACGCATATTTACAACATGAAACACAGAAGTGGCATGAAGACACCAGATCCAGTCCTGCTTTATGACAAGTATCAATAAATAAATAAACATTTCAAGGACCAGAGTGGAAACAAATAGAAGGAAAAAGTACACAGATACGAGCCGAGTGTCGTTCTCCCATGAAATAAATTCCACGAGCGTGTCCTGCTGCTTGCAGTCTGCTTGTTTCTGTCCAGGGATTTGGACAACATGGTCCGTCCGTCAGCAGACAGCACACAGCTCCTACACTGGCCGTCAGAGACTCGCAGCCTGGGCCAGTTGTGTGCGCAAGTTCCTCGTGCACTGTAGTCTCCTGACCGCCCCGAGCGCTCGCCACGCTCCTCCCCGGCGAGAGAGCCTCCAAACACAGAAATCTCCCCATTTTTGCTTTTTATAATCCAAGTGTGCTCCGTCTGCACAGCGCGCTGCGCTCTGGCTCCTCCGTCCTGCGCTCCTGCTGCTCCTCAAAGCTGGATATCTGCACAAAGACAGAAGGCAGGGCTAGTAAAACTCAAATAGTATCAATGCTACATTAATATTGTCCTATATTGCCTACGTGACGGATGTTGAACGCGTATGCGTTGCTTAAGCGATGCAATAGTTTAGCAAATGACTACCATTTACATAAACATGCAACCAAGTTCAGCCCCATGTGCATAATCCATATACATGTATCCATTTGCCTTCTGTATGATAGACTTCAAACCAATGGATTGGCTCATATAGTCTATACAACAATCTTCGCAAATGACTATCTTTCACCAAAAAATAAAAATAAAAGCATAAATTAACAATATTATGAAACAAACAAAAAAATCAACAGTGTTTCCCAAATTGTTGCAACCCCTGCCTTATTTGACCATTTATCCTCAAATCCTAATGATTACCTTTCACCCCTTTTGTCCAGAAGACCTAGAACTCTGGCTATAACTCCTGCCAGCCTTACTTGTCCTAGTATCACCTACGATACAGTTCCTAACATATGCATTAGGCTCTACAGTAGACTTTGCAAATGACTGCCTTTTTCAAAAAAGGGAGAATCTTACAATAAAAAGCTTGTGCGAAGTGTTGCACACTGTGTGACCAATTCTTAGCATCAACTAACCTCAGTGATATGACACATGATAGCTTGTTTTACATATAGACGTGCATTAGGCTCTACAGCAGGCTTTGCAAACGACTGCCTTTTTTGGAAGAAAGGGAAAAACCTCAAAGGTTATGAAACTCAAAGGTTATGAAAAATGTTTGCGGGTACACTGTTGCAACACTGTGTGACCAGTTCTTAGTATGGGCTATCCTCAGTGATACACGAGAGCTTGTTTACATATAGACTGTGCTCTGCAAAATGTTTGCAAATGACTTCCTTTCTTTAAAAAAACAAACCTTCACAAGCTAAAAGGGTGCACGCTGCAAAACTGTCAAAGCTGCCTGTGAGCCCCAACTAATCCATAGCATCATCTGCCCTTCTCTGAAGATCTGCACTGGATTATATACCAGGCCAAGCAAATGACCACCATTTTTTTTTCAAATAGACACCACAAACTAGAAACTAGAGACTGGTGCAGTCGAGCTAACCTACATCCAGCACAGCACGTCACCCGCTCTTCCACGAACCTGTTCGTTGATTAGGTTACGTAACAGGTTGTGCAAATGACTACCATTTTCCAACAACATGTGATCGGATGTGAAGAAAGATGTGAAGATGAAAAGTTAAGGTATGCGTACCATGTTCTTCCCTTCAACCCCCCCCCCCCTCCCCCGACTTGGGTCCACGCGATCGCCGCTAGTGCGATGTTGACAAGGACCACGCGCCCTCCATGCGCCACACGGAGAAGGCGTAGCTGAGGCGCTCGTGCGCCACGTAGCTGCAGCTGGCCACCTTGGAGTCGAGCTCGTCGCTCTGCAGCACCTGGCAGAGGAAGGTGATGTAGCGCGCGGCGAGCTTGAGCGTCTGGATCTTGCTCAGCTTGTCCGAGGGCAGCGTGGGGATGATCTTGCGCAGCGAGGCGAACGCCTCGTTCAGCGACTGCGTGCGCTGCCGCTCGCGCACGTTGGCCATCACTCGCTGGGTCTGCAGCTCCTCGAAGGACTGCGGGCTGCTGCCGCCTCCGCTCGCGCTTCCTCCGCTTCGTTTGCCCCGCTTGCCCGGCGCAGCCGGACTGCCGCTGCTTCTCGCGCTCGCGCGCCTCTTCCGCGCGCCCCCGCGCTTCGGTTGCCTCACGTCAGTCTCCTCCTCGCTGTTGCCAAGGCTGTCCACGGGCGATGCTGGAGAACTCGACTCCTCGCGCGCCGTCGTCTCTTCGTCGAACATCGCGGGCTGGGGCAACAGGGTGGGGGGGATGGAGGGGCTTGGCGGTCCGGGTGTCCCCTTGGTGCAGAAGCTTTTTGAGGGTCTCGCGCAGGGCTCGCGCTGTGGCCCCGTGCGCCACGGTGGGGTTTTTTTTCTTGCTCGGACCAGGACGAACTTTTGGAGCTCTTATAGGGTGGAAGGGGCAAAATGTGAGGGGAGGATCGTGATTGGACGAAGGAGGGTGTGACGTAGAAGCGAGGAGTGGGAGGGGCCAAGTCACTGTTTGAAAAAAGAAAGAAAACAACAAAGTTTCCGTTATACAAGAAGCCCATTCTCCCAGACACACAGGAGAACAAATCACAGGCACTGAATCAGAAAACAACACTATTTCAGTATATCTGCCTCTACCGGACAAATATGGACAACGATGGAGGGATATTAGGCGTTGTCTGTTCAAAATAATGGTGATAACACCAAAAGCAATTATTATGTATAACCACATGTATATTACTCATAAAACAATGCTGATTACATTTGTTTGCATTGTTAATAATGATAATGATTATTATTACAACAGCACTACTATCATAGCTGCCATTGCTATAGAATAATAATAACTATCACCATAATAATGAAAATGGAACATATATTTAACCTAAAGAGACAAATTATTAATAAAATAATCATGACTGCTCCTTTTCTTACTGTTAACAATAACAATATGATAATAATAATAATAATAATATCAATATTATTACAGTTATTATATATTATTATGCATTTTTATGTCAGTAGTAATATTGGCAATTGCTAGATGATACTACTACTACTAATAATACTACTAATAACAACAATTGCTAATAATAGCAAATAGATTTGGGCTAAGGACACCAACTAATAATAAAACAATGATGATTGTTTTTGTTCTTGTTGTTCACAAGCAGAATAACAATATTATTACAATATTACGATAATTATTACTTCAATATTAAATATTATTATTATAGTGGAAATTGTTTAATAATATGATGATGACAATACAAAAGCTAATAATAGCACAAACATAGAAGCTTAGGACACTTATAGATACTAAAACGTCACTGATTCCCTTTGATCTTATTGATAACAACATAATATGTAGAATAACAATGTATTACAATATTATTATGTTGTTATTGCTATATAAATATATATCACTATATATATATATATATATATATATAAATATATATATATATATATATATATATAGTGAAATCGTTCTTCAGATTGATGGAGAATGTGTTGTGGATGGTTCTGCGCAGAACCTTTTTTGAAAATGGTTCTATATAGCACCAAAAAGGGTTCTTGTGTTTTTACAAGCTTGACATCAGAATCGAAGAAGAAGCCTTTTTGGTGCTATGTAGAATCATTTAAAAAAAAGGTTCTATTTGGAACCACACAGAGCACATTCTCCATCAGTCCAAAGAAACATCTCACCCTGCATAGAACCATTTAAGCATGAAGTGAATGCATATAGAACTCACTGCCTTTTCTAAAGAACCCTTGAAATCTATCTTAAGGGTGCACTGCTACTACTGCCAATAGTTCTTCTACTACTATATTACTACTACTACTACACTACTACTACTATATTACTACTACTACTACTACTACACTACTACTACTATATTACTACTACTACTACACTACTACTACTATATTACTACTACTACTACTACACTACTACTACTATATTACTACTACTACTACACTACTACTAATATATTACTACTACTACTACACTACTAATATATTACTACTACACCACTACTACTACTACATTACTACTACACTACTATACCACTACTATACTACTACTACTATATTACTACTACTACTACACTACTAATATATTACTACTACTCCACTACTACTACTACTACTACTACTACATTACTACTACACTACTATACCACTACTATACTACTACTAATATATTGCTACTACTACACTACTACTACTCCACTACTACTACTACTACTACTACACTACTACTAATATATTACTACTACTACACTACTACTACTACTACACTACTACTAATATATTACTACTACTACTACACTACTATACGACTACTATACTACTAGTACACTGGTATACTGCTACTACTACTACACTACTAATAATATATTACTACTACTACTACACTACTATACGACTACTACGACACTGCTATATTACTATTACTACTACTACACTACTACTACTGCTACTACTATACTACTACCATACTAGTACTATACTACTACTACTACTACTACTACTACTACTACTACTACTGCTACTACTATACTACTACCATACTAGTACTATACTACTACTACTACTACTACTACTACTACTACTAATAATAATAATAATGCTCATTATTATTATTTGCTCTGTATTTGTAATATAATTTGTGTCTATTTGAGGAATAACTATGTCTGTCTGGCCTGAACAGCCTCTCTGTTTATCTTCATGCGCAGAGCAGTTCTGAAATGTGGGCCGGTGTTAATGTTTAGTCCGCTGGGAATCAGCGCGAGGGCTGAGCCTTAGAGCGCGAGGCAGACTCGAGTTTCCCGTGCACGAGCTCAGCTCCATCCGCGCGCACAGCGGGTAGCCTGGAGCAGAGCAGACGCACCAAATGCGCGTGAAGCAGCAGGGCGAACGCTCAGCTGCGCGAGAGGCGGTCCAAAGGAAACAGGCCTGAAGTGCCTTCAGCTCAAAAACCCGTTAATGCACGGCGACCTCGCGCCAGCTCGCCGTTACACAAACACTCCGGACTGCAGCACCGCGTCTGCGCGACCTGCAGGACAAGAACACGCCCACATCCGTGACGCTGGAGCTGCCCAACCCCAAGAGCTGCGCTTCTCGAAAGCTCCACAGGGGGGCGCAGTATTGAAAGCAATCGATAACTGAACTCTAGGGAATCGTAGAGAGTCTCTGACGTCAGCGGTGTAGTGACCACAACATTCACCAGGTTCAGAGAGACGCCCCCGGTTTAGAGTCGAACAGATCAAAGCAAAACATTTACAATGCGTTTGTTTACCTTTGTGGGCGGATTTGCCTCCATCCTTTCAGAGTTTGACCAGGAGTCAGTGAGTGAGCAGGTGAGCTCTGTGCTCTAGAGAATGAACCTGCCGTTACTGCGGCGCTGTCCGCGGTCCTGAACCTGGTCGGACACACCTGAGCACAGGTGGGTGATGAGAGTCTCCACACCTGCTCAGCTGCTCCACATACAGGAGCGGATTCAGGTGTTTTGGGCCGTCAGGTAGCGGTGGGTATTTTAAGGAACTTGTTGCTTATTAGTATATTCTTCACAAATCAGCAAAATGAATAAATAAGTAGGCTGTAAACAGACGGACAGTGCAGCTGAATGAAATAACAGCTTTATAGTTCCTGTCATTTTGCAATGATATTAATCTGACTTGATGCCCAGAATTCATCCCACTCTGTAGCATCAAATTATTCCCAATATGTCCAGATTAATACACATATTCTCCTGTTTACATTAATTTTTACATTAAGATGTCCCAGAAAACAAAGACTGGCGTATTATTATTATTATTATTATTATTATTAACAACAACAACCACGACTGTATTACTACTAATAAATAATACCAAACAAATTTAGACTATGGACAATAAAAATATTGTTAAAAATTTGGATCACACAATAATACATAATGTAATATTGGTATATGAATAAAATAATAATAATAATAATAATAATGTTTATTTATTCCAATTGTTGTTATTTTTATACTATTATACAAAAATGTAGTAATAACAGCCAAAAATAGTGAATATATTTTAGATTTTAAAATAAATAATAATAACAATAATACTAATACTAATACTACTACTAATAATAATAGCCAAAGCAAATAAACTCTAATTTTAAAAACATTTTAAATAGTATTAATTTAAATAATTATAATAGATATAATAATTATTATTTAACAATTATCATAATTATTGTATTTTTTACTATCAACATTTTTTTACTTCAATTCTTCTTCTTCTTCTTATCATCATTATTATTATTATTACTGTTGTTATCAACAATAACTATACGTATAAATATAACCCAAGCAAACATGCAATAATGATAATAATGATAATAACAATCACAGCGACGACCATCAAGCTATTAAAAACGAGAAGGTCCCACCAGTTTATCTGTACATTTAACATTATGTCCTAGTTTTCCAGCAGCTCCGTCATGAAGGAGATGTAGACGATGGCGAGCCGCAGCGTTTCGATCCTGGAGAGCCGCTTCTCGTACGCGAACGTGGGCACCTTCTTGCGCAGCTCGTCGAACGCCTCGTTCAGGCTAAACATCCTCTTGCGCTCTCTGATGTTGGCGGCCTGGCGCTGGACGGTGGTGATCACTCGCTTCCTCTTCACTCGCCCACCATGAGCGCCCCCACGATAGACGGGCGGCTCAGCAGAAGCGGAACCCTCGCTAAATCCGTGGGCACGGGCACCTGCGCTCCCGGAGGTCAGGCGTTGGCGTGGTCCGTGGTGGTCCGGGTGGTAGGGGCTCGGCGCGTCGAGGCCTTCAGCGGGTCCAAAGACGCACCGAGGCGGCACATCTGTGCAGTTTATGTCGCCGAGAAAGTTGAACATCGCTGGGTCAAAGAACGGCCTTTGCGTGTCCATGGCTCTTAGGTTAATGTGTGGCAATCACATGGGGTCCACGCACCTGGACGAATCGCACCGAGGAGGTCCAGTGAAAGGTGCTGCATGTCTGATGTACGGACGGACTTCAGGCAGTGGCCATTTATAACATAGCTGTGGCCTAGTGAAGATTAGGGCCTAGTGAAGAAGTCATCCCGTCTAAGACTAATGCGATCTGACGGCAAGTGAATCCGGGTCGCGTGGATGGTATTCACTCTGGAAATCCCATTCAGAGCATTGAAGGCAGTTCCTTGATGGCACAGGTCCAATGGGCCCAGTCCTGCTGTTTCAATAAAGTCTGTTAATTCACCTCTGCTTTCATGTCCTTAGGTGTGGACAAAATCCATTTTCTGTGGAAGTCCAGCTAAGCAAGAAAGAGAGAGAGAGAGAGGGAGAGAGAGGTCCATCAGTCCTGCAGTGCTGGTTCTGCCATTTGATCTTAGGGGTGCTCGGCAGCCCTTAATGATGTCCCGAGGAGGAGAGCCTCTTGACAAAGGGTCACCCAGTCCTGTTTGCTCGGTTTCCCAGTGCACTGGAGGCTAAGTAATGAGACTTCTGTTACTTAAACGGCCAATGTTAGTGACCAAATATAACATTCCCCAACAGTGCCCATACTCAAGCCTCCTTTCTGTTGCAAATTAGTGCAAATAGTTGCCCGTTCCCATGGAAAAGGTGAAGCTTCCTTGGGTGTCTCTGAACAGAGTTAAAAAATTGAAGCTCTTTCGACATTTTAAAGCAGTTTCTGTTTTGAAAACGAAGATACTCTCAAAAACAAAGGTGGCAATGAAGAGCGCCTTGGAGTGATGCCATGGGAAGAGCCACTTTTGGTTCCCTGAAAAACCATTTGGTGGAGAATTCAGCTAATAACTGCTTTTGAAAAGGAGATGTGAGTGTGAAGAACCTTCTTAAAGTTTAAAGAACCTCCACATAACCTAAAGGTTCTATGCCACGTTTATCTGAAGGTGCCAAGAAGGGTTCTTTGGAGTGATGTCATAGGAGGAATCACTTTTTGTAGCCTTAAGAACCTTTCAATGGACCTAATACATTTATGCCCAAAAGTTTGTAAAGCCCAATGCTGGGGTGGCTTTATACACCTCTAGTTCACACTTGGCATTGGGCATGGCAATCTGGCAATGTGCGACTGCTCCAGAGCATCCCATCCTATTGATCAATGCTTTTCCATAGAGGTTATACAAGCTGTTTGAACACCTGCGTCAGAAATGTGTGCACTCAAAATCCACTTATTAGAAAGGGTGTCTGAATACTTTTGGGTATATAGTGAATAAAGGTTCAAAACTAAAATATGAGTTTACAAACAGTATCTTGATGTGTAAGCAGTTAAGTACTTGTAATTTCACCAATCTGAGGGTCCCATGTCTTCTACTCAAAACAAGTTGTTCCCAAAGTATATGCTCAAACTTCATTGGATTAAACAGAACCCCCAGGACCCTGGGCATCATAGACAACCAAGGTGATCACAAAAGACCATGAGTCCATGATACACTACGCACTATAAGGCTAAGTACAGTCCTATACAAAAGTCAGATACCATCCTTTGAGATATTTCTAATGAGATTAGATGTAAGATAATCCACCTCCACAAGGAAGGAAAAAGTCGAAGGAAAATTTGTGAAAAAACAGTTTCCAAAACTGGAGTTCAAAGATTCTTAAAAGCTACAGAGAAATTGAGATTCTTAACAACCATCTGGAAGACCTGGTAGACACTAAAACTGCCCCCATCAGATAAACAGCACTTAAAACTTTCATCTGTGAGAGAGAGGAGAAAATCAAGCTGCTTCAGATCTCAGACAATCCAGGTTCATCCTTCTACTGTGAGAAGACAACTCAGTGCTATGGATCTGAAACGATGTGTAGCTGTTCAAGAAGCTCTAACTGAGAAAAGGAGATGAACACATCAAACAAAGAAGCTGACCAATGGACTGACTGCCCCAGAGTCCAGACCTCAACCAAATTCTAAGACTGAACTTTGGAGGTGTGGAAAAATATCTCTGCAGATTTCTTTGAAAAACTGAAAGCGAGCCTCCTGAAAAGAATGGACGCTGTAGTAAAGGTAAAGAGTGGACACATTGGACAGTGAAAAACATATTATATTTAGTTGTATATTTTCTATGACATTTTTTCTGCTTTATTCCTGCCTTTGAAAAATAACTTGCACTTAATGGTCATTTTGACTGGAAGTTAAATAACTGAAGGGTGGCCTCTGACTTTTGCACGGTACTGTAAGTGGGTCATTCAGGATAAGGCTTTGTTCTTAAGCCAGCCAGTCTCTGTAATATGATAGGATATGAAATATGGATCTAAACCTGACCTGCACAGTTTCCTGTGTGTGTGTCTCCGTGAGTGAGTGTGCAGTGATTTAAGAGAACAGCTCATTCCTTCTTCTGTCTGTATTAAGCCTTTGTGAGGGTCCGTGCTGATAAGGGGAACTCTGTCTGGGGGATATTTATGAGTAATCAAAAAGGTGTGAGATGATGGCTCTTGTGCAGGATGTCAAATAGGCAAGTGTCTCCAAATTAGGAAGGAGAGCTTTTCTAGCCTAAATATTGGCTAGTGATATCGAAGGACACCTCACCTCACCTCACACACACGTGCACACACACACACACACACACACACACACACACACACACATATATATATATATATATATATATATATATATATATATATATATATATATATATATATATATATTTGTAAGACCAAGTCAGCTAAACTGTGTCATACTACTGTATCAGATAAAGACGCTAATGCTTTGCAGTGGCATTAATTCTGCATAGACATCTACAGAATGTAAGAACTCTCCCTCTCTCTCTCTCTCTCTTTCTCTCTCTCTCTCTCTCTCTCTCTCTATCTTTCTGTCGGTCTCTCTCTATGTCTCTCTCTCTCTCTCTCTCTCTCTCTCTCTCTGTCTCCCTCTCTGTTTCTCTCTCTCTCTCTTTCTGTCTCTGTCTCTTTGTCTGTGTGACTTTTCTGTTTTCCTGGCAGCAGGATAAACATGATGTGCACATTCCTGCCGTTGCCATGGAGACGCTGAGAAAGCACAGCTGGACACGGAGAATATGAGGTAATCCTGAGATCCTGAGCCCCGGGGGCTGCTGGGTAAATATTGATTTTAAATAAGAAATAAAATAAAGGGAGGAAAAGCAAAGAAACAATGACACTCCCTCTTCACTGCTCACACATTGTAAGTGTTTTCAGAGTTTTCACTGCCACTTGGTAAACTGGAGATCCTGCTAAACATGCAGGTCAAATGATTTATACACACGCGCACACACACACTTGACACTTACACACACACACACACACACACACACACACACACACACACACACACACACACACACACACACACACACACACACACACACACACACACACACACAAACACACATATTGCCCATTTTTTCAGATCCACTTACTATATAGGTGCACTTTGTAGTTCTACAGTTACAGACTGTAGTCCATCTGTTTCTCTGATACTTTGTTAGCCCCCTTTTACCCTGTTCTTCAGTGGTCAGGACCCTCATGGACCCTCACAGAGCAGGCACTATTTGGGTGATGGATTATTCTCAGCCCTACAGTAACACTGATGTAGTGGTGATGTGTTAGTGTACATATATTCTCACAAACCTCAGGCACCTGCGTTAGTCTACACTCATTGTCCATTTTATCAGCCTTCACAGATGTGCAAGTTACCCACTATTATGCCCCCATACCATGACAGACCCTGGAGGGCAGTTGTGGGCTGGAGGTTAGGAAAGCTGCCTTTCAACTGGAAGGTTGCTGGTTCGATCCCCTGAGCTGACCTTATGTGACTGAGGTGCCCTTGAGCAGGGCACCTAACCCCCAACTGCTCCCCTGGGCACTGTAGATAGGGTTGCCCACTGTGGTGTTTCACTGCACGGATGGGTTAGATTGCAGAGGTGAAATTTCCCCATTGTGGGACCAATAAGGGTCACTTAATTTACCTTGAACTGTCATATCCAGACCACGGTGTGAACTGAACCGTGATTTCTGTCCAATGTTACATCCCTACTTGCTTCATTCAAAAGTACACATCATTCCCAAATAAATGAAAGAGGTAACACTTTATTTGAATGGTCTACTTTAAGTAACATTCAACTAAATATCCATTAAATTAAGAAATACTTTTTTTTTGCAACTGAAATTGATATTGAGTGTCATTTGGATGGTCCACTGTAGATGCTTGATAAATGTTTAGTCTGTCTTCAAGTAACATTCAACTAAAAACAAGTTCAGTGTGAAAGATTTTATGAAATCTATCCATTGCACTAAACCTAACCGTAGCCCTAACCTTAAACTTAAAGCAAAACCTACACTAATCCTAATCCCAACCATAATGTTGCTGATAATCAACTGAGTATCACCAGGAATGTTTTAAATATCTGTAGGGGACCCTCCATAAAGTGTGGCCATTAAACATGTAACCTCAACACAGACACTTTTGCCTTTGGTCTTTTGGCAGCACTCGTGCAGTTTATTCTCATTGAAACGATGCACACATTTGAATCAAGTGAACTTTTTTCAGTATAGCGAGTGAAAAGAAAAGAGAAAGAAAAAGTATTTCCTAAAGGTGGGCGTCGACTCACGAGGGATCAAATTCAAATCGCACATCATGGAAACACACTTTAGAGTTATTAAACCACTAGAGTCCCTTGAGGAGGCGGGGGTGAAGGCGGAACACGCTGCCCCAGCCAGATCCAGTGCTTTTTGGCCTAGGGCCTTTGGAAGCGGTCCTCAGATAAGACTGGCCTCTGCACAGTAATATAGCCGTCCGTTTCCTCAGTCCCTTCACCCTCCCTCCTTCTTTCCCTCCATCTGAGTTGAGGATCATTTCCTCTCACTTTGTTGTGCAAGATCTGTGGATAAAGTCTTAAAAAAAGAGGGAAAAAAAATCATAAGGTCATTACTCGACTCAACAGAATACAAAACAAACAGGCTTTTAATTGTGGCCTGAGAGAAAGATCGCAGCCCAGATGAGTACAAACATTGAGAGCGGTGTCTCAGAGCAGAGAGGGAGGTGACGTGACCCGTAGTCAGGGGGGTAGATAGCCCTGGGAGCAGACTGGGCCTGAGTGTGAAGGAGGACGTTGGTGACCTTTTGATTCAAAGGGGCCCTCCCAACACTAACATTACTACAGCCAAAGAACAGATAAAAACTAAAAACGGCTACACATCTAAACTTGCTTTAAAACAGAGACAAAACTTTATTTCTTGTGCAGATGGCTACGGCTTTTACACATTTTACTCAAATAGAACGTGACTCCTCTATGTTAAAAACCTAGATATGTCTCTACATATTGTCGCTCAGTGTAACTGCTAACTAGGTAAAACCTTAACATTGTTTTAATCCCTCTCCTGCTGGGCGACACTACTGTTATTAGTATTAGTATAAATCATATATTATTAGTATTATTGCCTTTCCAATGTGGCCATTCCTCCTGTTCTGATAGCATTTACATATAGGAACTTTAACAAGGCAAGATTCATGTCCGAGGCCTGTAAAAAAAAGGTTTAAAGCAATGGAAAAAGTTCTCTCCTTACCTCAAATGTAATGAATCAGCCAAGATAAAGCTTTCTTCTTTAGTTTTGCATTGGAGCTACGTGAATAGACATGTGGACTATGCAAAAGTCAAAGACCTTTTAAAACATTACTTTCCTGTAAAAGCAGCCATTAAGCACAAGTCATTCATTTTTCAGCATCAGGAAAAAAGCAGAAAGCATACATGAAACAGAAAATTGCATAACAGAGTCGTCTTCTCACAGTGGAAGGATGGACAGAAACATACTTGATTTTACCTTCTCTTAACCCTTAGAACCCTTATTATTATTAGAATTTACAATTATAAAGTATTTACATGTGACAGTCACACATGCTATATGTTGTTATTTTCAGGAGACCCTGGGCTACTTATATACGCCATTGTTTGACACGTAAATGCTAACAGACATTTGATATCTTTATGAATTTGGGTCATTTCTGGATCAGAAATTTACCAAGCGCCTGCAAAATTTGGTATAATTAAAGACATCTTGAAAACAAGTAGAATTGTATTTTTCTTTTCCAAAATTGTGAGTCTGGAGCATCTGTGAGCTGAAAGTGCAACAATTTTGATGGTGCTTCGTTCTAGTGACTATTATTAGTAAAAATAAACAATCAGCATAAGGCATTTTTATTGATTTTATTGATTTTCTGTCCTCTGTGATTCATGCTTAGTGCTAAATCTGTCGCTGTTGAACCCTTTGTTGGATTATGAAGGCCAACAGCAGAGCAATAATATCAGAATTTTAGGTGATTTTCCAAGCCAAATTACTCACTGATGCTGATGTCCCAACTTGATGATGTTGACTACTTAGGGGCGGGCCTGTTGAATGTCCTGATATGTGGATCATGTTTGTTTCTTAAACTGTTCTGAAGTTATGAAGCCTAGAAGTGACCTACAGTGGTGCCCGCAAAATGTGGTTGTTTATCTGATGGGGACAGTGTTGGTGGTCTACCAGGTCTTGAAGATGATTGTTAGGAGTCCCATTTTTTCAGCATCTTTTCATACTTTTTGAACTTTTCTGTTTGGTTTGGATTATCTTACATCTAATCTCATCAGGAATATGTTCTGAAAATGAAGTGAACTTGTACTTAATGACTATTTTGACTACAACTGAAATAAATGAAGGGTGGTCTCTTATCTGCACAGTTCTACACAATGGTTCTATGTTGAATCATGAACACTCAAAGAACCATTTGCATGCTTAAATGGTTATTTGCATGGTGTACTGGTTATTGAGGCTGATGAATAATATGTTGTGAATGGTTCTGTATAGAACGTTTTTGAAAAAGGGTTCTATATAGCACCAAAAAGGGTTTTGCTATTGTTACAAGCTTGACATCGTAACGATAACAGCATCCTTTTTGGTGCTATATAGAACCAACTCATGATGAAAAACCCCTTTCAGCATGCAAACAGTCCTCTGATTGTTCATGGTTGTAGATAGAACAATTGCCTTTACTACAAAACTCTTGAATCATCTTTTACATCCACATTTTGGGTTGTTCATCACAGATACAAAATCTTTTTGTGGTCACTTTGGTGGGCAGTGATACCCAAGACCCCATGGTTTCTGACAAATCCAGGAAAGTTTGAGCATCTTTGTGTCCCAGAATGATTTCAATTGAACAGATGATGTGAAAGTGGGACGTGGGACCCTCAGGTTGGTTAAGCTACCAGAACGTAACCACTCAAACACTGCAGGGCCAGTTTGTAGACTCCACTACGTAGACACTGACATTTCTCATCGTCATACACTTTATGTCCAAAAGTATCCAGACACCTCTTCTAAATCAGCTGCACTCATTGCTGACATATGTGTTCAGTTGCACACCAACAGCTTGTATATTGTCCATAAAAAAGCGCTGACCAATCAAACGGGACATGCTGAAGCCTAAAATCACTGTGTCTAATGGCCAGCGTTGGCTAGAGGGGTATAAACCCAACATTTTAAAGGGTGGTCTGTTACGTTTACTGTGTGTAATGTACATATGAATGTATATTTATGCAGTGCTGTGGATGTAGATGTCTCAGGTTGGATCTTAAGCTTCTACACTGGTGCTGTTTTATTGTTTCAGTTTCTTCATAAGCTCTTCCTCTGGGTCATATACATTATACAGCCAGTAGATTTCCCCCTCAGCACAGATAAATCTGAAATCATATCTCTCTCTCTCTCTCTCTCTCTCTCTCTCTCTCTCTCTCTCTCAGTTAATCTACTCAGCACTGCACTCTTTACATTTCCCAGTCAACTTACTGTCTGTCTTGTTCTGCGTATTTATTGCATCGTGCTTTATTTCTTTTGGGGCCAAGTTGTTTCTTGTTGGGATTGAGAGTACTGTACGTGGTACTGCCCAATCCCATTTCACCCCTTGCCCCTACCACTTAGCCCTACCCCTCCATTTTGCATGTTCACGTCTAAGGGTAGGTTGTCCAGACTTTTATTGAGACAGAGGGGGAGGGCGAAGTGTCAGGGTTACATGTGCCTCCAAATGGAGGTTTTTCAGAGACTCCAAACAGAGAGTTAGAAGAAAAAAAGAAAAACCAACAAGACGGCTGCACAAGCCACCAAAGAAACCCACAAACGTGATTATTTTCTCTTTTAAAAATCACAATAACCATTTTATTATCTTACTTTAATGTTGTTTAAATGCACTGTGGTCCTTTTCTTTATAATAAGCATGAAAGCTCGCTAGTAATGCACTAATGTCTCAGTAGCTAGCTAGCTAAATTTCCCATTCTACCTTAATTGGTGCCAGATTGGCGTAACTGCTGCACGGTGGAAGGTGGAAAGGGAAAAATTAAACAAGAAGCTGGCGAATAGCTTCCTTCACACCAGGTAGCGGTGGGCAATAATAAATAACTGTCGTATTTACTCTCTTTGAAGGCAAATGATACCCTAAGCGCAACTAAAGCCCAGCAGTGAGGAGCTGAACTTTACCCTCCTCTGCTGTCACTGCAGACGGGCAGGGTCACCTACAGAGCAGTGCTAGTAGCTGTTAATGAAGTGAGGCTCTTTTTATTTGAGGGTCCCATTTTGTAGGGGAAGATTTCAACCACTACTTCTTGTAACTCAGTTCAAAGGGGCAAGATGACACTCGAAAACAAGCAGTAGAGGTAAAAATAGGAAATGGGATTGAGCCTTGGTCTTTCTGCAAGCATGATTATCATGATTATATCACCTTTTTTAGAATGTCTTCTGAACATTTTGCAAAGTTCTTAGTCTTAGATTGCCTCATGTTTCAGCAACACAACTCAATGATAAATGCAATGATGGGCAGAAACAAGAATGATTATTAAGAATGGTTCCATAAGTCAGCAAATGATCATAGATCATAGATCATGAAGTGCTGAAATAACAGAAAAGCTACATTCTTTTGTACATTAAAGAGCAGGTATTATTTGGTTGGTGGATCATTCTCAGCACTGCAGTAACACTGATGTGGTGGTGGTGTGTTAGTGTGTGTTGCGCTGGTATGATTGGATCAGACAGCAGTGCTTACTCACTATTAGACACTACCTTGTCAGTCCACTTTGGAGATGTAAAGTCAGAGATGATAGCTCATCTGCTGCTGCACAGTTTGTGCTGGTCATCCTCCAGTCCTTCATCAGTAGTCACAGGACGCTGTTGGCTGGATATTTTTGGTTGGTGGACTATTCTCAATCCAGCAGTGACACTGAGGTGTTTGAAAACTACATCTGTTTCCATCTCTTTCTCTGATACTTTGTTAGCCCCCTTTTACCCTGAGTGGATCAGACCAGCACACTAACACACCACCACGTCAGTGTCACTGCAGTGCTGAGAATGATCCACCACCCAAATAGTGCCTGCTCTGTGAGGGTCCATGGGGGTCCTGGCCACTGAAGAACAGGGTAAAAGGGGGTAACAAAGTATCAAAGAAACAGATGGACTACAGTCTGTAACTGTAGAACTACAAAGTGCAGCTATACACTAAGTGGAGCTGATCAAATGGACAATGAGCGTAGAAACAAGGAGGTGGTCATAACGTCATGCCTGATCGGTGTATAAAGCAGTATTGGAAAATGCAACTGAACCTGCCCCAGTTTGCTCCAAATCTTAAACAGGAGTTATACGCAGAGAACCAGTCGAAGTGATCAAACAAAAACATGCACAATGGCTTTGAGGAAGTTGGAATGCACTGCGATTTACCTAATATTCTGCACATGCTTGCGTGATAAGTAAGAGCCAGGATTTATGTGCGTGGTGCAGATTTTGGAGAGATGGAGCTGCCCCCTTACTTCATGCTCTTTCTCAGAGCAGGGCTGGAATTTCCTGTGCCTGCTGGTGCAGTGAAGAATGGGGTGGGTGGGCTTCAGCACGTCCCCGAGGCACAGCCATTACGTCCTTTCAAAGTTTATGCTAAAGCAATTAGGCCTGCTATTACATTCACTGAACACTGGATTTATAGCTGAAGTACTGCACTAGCAGTTTACACAGCATAAATGCCTGCTTATTTCTCACTTTTGTGAGGGTTGAAACTGTGATGGCAAGAAATGGAGACAGTGGACACTTGTCATGCAGTCTACTGCTGCTGTGAAAGCAGAGGCTATGCTTATCAACAACACCTTATTTTAAGTGCTGTACAAACGTACTACGGCATTAACTGATAACGATTCAGTTTAAATGACTGGTAGGTCCAGACCTCCAATGCCCACTCCTATAACTTAAGAATCACTCAGATTGCATCATAGTCCGCGGAGTTACTGAATGAAGTATAAGTAACTTTCACAGGGGAAGATTCATTGTAGAACAGAAAGGTTTGTGGCAGTGATGTATATACACATACAGTACTGCATGGAAGTTTTAGGCATCTAGGCACATTTTTAAACAATTGACCTCAGCAGTGAGTTTATCACAATGTCCATTAGAATAAAGTCATATTCATAATTCAAATAAACATAAAAACAATAAAAAGCAACAAGAATTTCTTGGGTCCATATTTTTCTTTGACACCTTCACAGCCGCCACAGAGACGTGTTAATATCATCAATTACATCATGAGCACAATTTACTGAAGCACTGTTTGGTCAAACCAGGAGCTGCTTTTTAACTACATATAATACTGGACTTCCTCGAGGAGAGGTTTGGAAATGGTTAAACAAACACACTATATATATATATATATATATATATATATATATATATATATATATATATATATATATATATATATATATATATATATATATATAGGGCGGCACAGTGGCATGGTGGGTAGCACTGTCACCTCACAGCAAGGACAGCACAGGAGGGCCTGGGTTTGTTTCCCTGGCCGGGTGATCAGGGTCCTCTCTGTGTGGAGTTTGCATGTTCTCCCTGTGTCTGCGTGGGTTTCCTCCGGGTTCTCCGGTTTCCCCCCACAGTCCAAAGACATGCAGTCAGGCCAATTGGACATGTTTCATTGCCCCTAGGAATGAGTATTTGTCTGTCTGTCTGCCCTATGATGGACTGGCGACCTGTCCAGGGTGTATCCTGCCTTCCGCCTGATGACCACTGGGTTAAGCTCCAACACCTCCCCCGCGACCCTGAGGGAGAAGCGGCTTAGAAAATGTATGTATGTTTGTGTGTATATATGTAAATGTAAATACACACTACACAAATAAATAGATTTTGAAAATTTGTCTTGGCTGCACAGTACTGTTTTATATGTAATAATACACATAGTAAATGAAAAAAAAGTGATAGTGAAAGTAATAGTAAAGAAAGTATCTTGTATCTGTAAAATGAAAATTTTACAGGAGAAGGAAGGAAAAAAACACCTTTAATGTAAGTCAGTGCAACCAGACTTTTTTCCAAGACATTTTTTAGTCCATTCATCATGAAATTTACACAAAATGTAAAGGGCAATGGGCCGTTTCAAATTATGCCTATATATATATATATATATATATATATATATATATATATATATATATATATATATATATATATATATATATATATACTGTATACATAATGTATACATACATAATTACACATATATAAAACATGAAAATCCTGATTACATGAAATGATATCTGAAGGAAAAATAAAAGCTAATAAACAGAAATCAACAAAATGTCAAAGAGCAGTGGGAAAATCTGAGAAATGAAATTAAATAACAACTGTTTTGGATTAAGTAAGAACTGTTCTGGATTAAGTAAAAACTGTTCTGGATTAAGTAAGAACTGTTCTGGATTAAGTAAAAACTGTTTTGGATTAAGTAAGAAATGTTTTGGATTAAGTAAGAACTGTTTTGGATTAAGTAAAAACTGTTCTGGATTAAATAAGAACTGTTCTGGATTATGTAAAAACTGTTTTGAATCAAGTAAGAACTGTTTTGGATTAAGTAAAAACTGTTCTGGATTAAATAAGAACTGTTCTGGATTAAGTAAAAACTGTTTTGGATTAAGTAAGAACTGTTTTGGATTAAGTAAAAACTGTTCTGGATTAAGTAAAAACTGTTCTGGATTAAATAAGAACTGTTCTGGATTAAGTAAAAACTGTTGCGGATTAAGTAAGAACTGTTCTGGATTAAATAAGAACTGTTTTGGATTAAGTAAAAACTGTTCTGGATTAAGTAAGAACTGTTCTGGATTAAGTAAAAACTGTTCTGGATTAAGTAAAAACTGTTCTGGATTAAATAAGAACTGTTTTGGATTAAGTAAGAACTGTTTTGGATTAAGTAAAAACTGTTCTGGATTAAATAAGAACTGTTCTGGATTAAGTAAAAACTGTTCTGGATTAAGTAAGAACTGTTCTGGATTAAAAAAGAACTGTTCTGGATTAAATAAAAACTGTTCTGTATTAAATAAGAACTGTTTTGGATTAAGTAAAAACTGTTCTGGATTAAGTAAGAACTGTTCTGGATTAAGTAAAAACTGTTCTGGATTAAGTAAAAACTGTTCTGGATTAAATAAGAACTGTTTTGGAATAAGTAAGAACTGTTTTGGATTAAGTAAAAACTGTTCTGGATTAAATAAGAACGGTTATGGATTAAGTAAAAACTGTTCTGGATTAAGTAAGAACTGTTCTGGATTAAGTAAGAATTGTTCTGGATTAAAAAAGAACTGTTCTGGATTAAATAAAAACTGTTCTGTATTAAATAAGAACTGTTTTGGATTAAGTAAAAACTGTTCTGGATTAAGTAAGAACTGTTCTGGATTAAGTAAAAACTGTTCTGGATTAAGTAAAAACTGTTCTGGATTAAATAAGAACTGTTTTGGAATAAGTAAGAACTGTTTTGGATTAAGTAAAAACTGTTCTGGATTAAGTAAGAACTGTTCTGGATTAAGTAAAAACTGTTCTGGATTAAGTAAAAACTGTTCTGAATTAAGTAAGAACTGTTCTGGATTAAGTAAAAACTGTTTTGGATTAAGTAAGAACTGTTTTGGATTAAGTAAGAACTGTTTTGGATTAAGTAAAAACTGTTCTGGATTAAATAAGAACTGTTCTGGATTAAGTAAAAACTGTTTTGGATTAAGTAAGAACTGTTTTGGATTAAGTAAAAACTGTTCTGGATTAAATAAGAACTGTTCTGGATTAAGTAAAAACTGTTTTGGATTAAGTAAGAACTGTTTTGGATTAAGTAAAAACTGTTCTGGATTAAATAAGAACTGTTCTGGATTAAGTAAAAACTGTTGCGGATTAAGTAAGAACTGTTCTGGATTAAATAAGAACTGTTTTGGATTAAGTAAAAACTGTTCTGGATTAAGGAAGAACTGTTCTGGATTAAGTAAAAACTGTTCTGGATTAAGTAAAAACTGTTCTGTATTAAATAACAACTGTTTTGGATTAAGTAAAACCTGTTCTGGATTAAGTAAGAACTGTTCTGGATTAAGTAAAAACTGTTCTGGATTAAGTAAAAACTGTTCTGGATTAAATAAGAACTGTTTTGGATTAAGTAAGAACTGTTTTGGATTAAGTAAAAACTGTTCTGGATTAAGTAAGAACGGTTCTGGATTAAGTAAAAACTGTTCTGGATTAAGTAAGAACTGTTCTGGATTAAAAAAACTGTTCTGGATTAAATAAGAACTGTTCTGTATTAAATAAGAACTGTTTTGGATTAAGTAAAAACTGTTGTGGATTAAGTAAGAACTGTTCTGGATTAAATAAGAACTGTTTTGGATTAAGTAAGAACTGTTCTGGATTAAGTAAGAACTGTTCTGGATTAAGTAAAAACTGTTCTGGATTAAGTAAAAACTGTTCTGGATTAAATAAGAACTGTTTTGGATTAAGTAAGAACTGTTTTGGATTAAGTAAAAACTGTTCTGGTTTAAATAAGAACTGTTCTGGATTAAGTAAAAACTGTTTTGGATTAAGTAAAAACTGTTCTGGATTACCCTGCGATGGACTGGCGACCTGTCCAGGATGTATCCTGCCTTCCGCCCGAAGACTCCTGGGATAGGCTCCAGCACCCCCCGCGACCCTGACGGAGAAGCGGCTTAGAAAATGGATGGATGGATGGATGTTCTGGATTAAGTAAAAACTGTTCTGGATTAAGTAAGAACTGTTCTGGATTAAGTAAAAACTGTTCTGGATTAAGTAAGAACTGTTCTGGATTAAGTAAGAACTGTTCTGGATTAAGTAAAAACTGTTCTGGATTAAGTAAGAACTGTTCTGGATTAAGTAAGAACTGTTCTGGATTAAGTAAAAACTGTTCTGGATTAAGTAAGTCACTCTGACCTAATTACAAATAACGTCAGGGGTTCAGTATGTTTAAGCAGGTCAGTCACAGAACTGTGGCAAACCAAACCTCCAGGAGCCCCAACCCTGGTGCGATGTTCTTGTGCAGTGGCACGAATGCAGAGTTAAATATAAGTTGACTATCATGACCCTCCAAGATCAAACCTCATATAAAACAGAGTACAGGTGTATCAAAGTACAGGACTTTGCTAGTTTTAAGGTATGAAATTCCTGTGTTTCCTGTTAACACACCAAAAAAAAGGATGCTAGAAGGCTCCACATGAATGAACTATGTTTCATCAACATAGTTACTAAGTGCAATTCCTTAATGAACTCTAATAATATTTTTGTTAATGTATGTGATTTGTGTGGTACACATTTGAATCATGTCAATTCAGCAGTTTCTACAAAATACCTGCCCATTCTACCTTCTATCTACCCCGCCTCACTGCTGATCTGATACTTCACTGAACAGCAGGACCCGAAACTCTGCTCATTGAGCCAGTGTGCAGGCCAGGGTGTTACTCTGGGGTGTTTCTGAGCTGCTGGCAGTAGTGACACGCTGTGTTGTATTTTAAGCTATGGTCAGGCGTGGAATTCTCAGGCTCTGGACCAGTCAGGACCAGTTTTGCTCTGTTCATTTCCAGAGAACTGGAAGTCTGACTGAGCAGTTGTGACATAATTTTTCTGTTTTTTCCCTTTTCAGAACTGACACACAGCTCACTTTAACAAATTCTTCTCTTCTTTACTGATGTTCCTCTCTTAATCAATCAACTGACATTTAAACAGCTAAACAGCCTCTCTCACACAGTTAAATACACACACAAACACAATGTCAGAGAGAGAGAGAGAGAGAGAGAGAAAAGGAGGGAGAGAGCAAGGAAGTAGGGACAGGGACAGACAGACAGAGAGAGGGAGAGAGAGATTGAGAGAAGGGGAGAGAAAGAGAAAGGGGAATAGAGAGAGAGGGACAGGGAGAGAGAGAGAGAGAGAGAGAGATTGAGAGAAGGGAGAGAGAAAGAGAAAGGGGAATAGAGAGAGAGGGACAGGGAGAGAGAGAGAGAGAGAGAGAGAGAGAGAGAGAGAGAGAGAGAGAGAGAGAGAGAGAGAGAGAGAGAAAAGGAGGGAGAGAGCAAGGAAGTAGGGACAGGGACAGACAGACAGAGAGAGAGAGGGAGAGAGAGATTGAGAGAAGGGGGAGAGAAAGAGAGAAAGGGGAATAGAGAGTGAGAGAGAGAGAGAGAGAGAGAGAGAGAGAGAGAGAGAGAGAGAGAGAGAGAGAGAGAGAGAGAGAGAGGGAGTCAGGTTGTGTTCTGCTATCTTGTGTTAAGCTGACAGAACAAAATGTCTCTGTTCAGACTGAGGACTAAACATATCTTAGCTAATGTGTCTTCCAGCAGCAACAAACAGAAATTAAAACTCCTTCCCTCCAACGATCTGATTATTACAGCATAACACTATTCTAGATTCTGGATTCCCCAGATGTCATCTGGCAGAAGGCAGGACACACCCTGGACAGGTTGCCAGCTCACTCACACTTAGGGGCAAATTACCATGTTCATTTGGCCTGACTGCATATCTTCGCATGCAAACTCCACACAGAAATGGCCCTGGTCACCCAGCTGGGGAACTGAACCCAGGCCCTTCGCTGTGAGATGACAGCGCTACCCACCACACCATAATAAAGTAGTGCAAAGCATTACAGTTAATAGTTAATTCCAGCAGTAACAGCCTCTACTCTTCTGGGAAGGTTTTACACTAGATATTGTAACATTGCTGTGAGGATTTGATTAAACATTAGTGAGGTCAGGTACTGATGTTGGATGATCAGTTCTGGATCACTCCAGCTCATCACAAAGGTATTGGAGGCCCATCTCTCCAGAGAGCACAGGTCCACTGTTCCACAGCCTGATGTTAAGCTGAATGATTTTTCTTAGAAGTAATCAGTACACTAATCCTATAGGTAACTATTAATCTGTAAGGGATCCATTTTTTTTAGTAACTACACCAGCACATACTTCTGATATGCCTGCTTCTATGTCCCAGTTACAACACAGACATGTCACTGCACAAAAAAAATTGTCAAGTTTATCATTTGATGCTTTTACAAATGCAACTTTCAGACCTTATTATAATTTATGCTGTAACTACTGATCCCAATCTTTTGCTTTCTAATCAAAATGCATGCAAAAGAGCACTAAACGCTATAGAACACTACAGCTAAGCAGTCCATCCAAACTACGAGCATAACCTTTAATGCTGCCTAACTTGCCATAGACATAAATCCTGTCTTTAAATTTAAAGCCACAGATCAATCTGTAGGACCTTCTAAACAAAATATCAATTTACAGGCAAAGCATTCACGACATAAACACTGCTACAGTCGAAATGTCACTCTGTGCATTAGAAGTGATGTAATGATATAATGAGTAACTTTTTTCCATCTAAGTGTAGACAGTAGTGTACGGTAGACGCCAAAAATGTTAGAAAAGCACAGATCTTTCATACAGTGCTCTTTGCCACTTCCCCCAATCTGTGTGCGTGTCTGTATTGGGTGGTGTAGGTGGCGTGGGCGTTTGATTCTAATGAGGTGGTAAATGGCTCTAAAACAGTCGTGAGTCACAGCCTGTGCCCTTATGTTTGCCAAAAAAAAATAAACCTATCCAATATTTGATCCCATCCAGCTAACCTTTCTGGACTCTGCTTTTCCAAAACGCACACACCGTACACCGTACGCCGTTGAAAGGTCTCTCTTTTGCACACAAACGTCTGGCCGACGCAAGCAAACCTCACACAAGTCAGGAGTTATGACTCAGAGGGAGAGAGACACTCCTCCAGAGCGAGCGAGGCTTGCCTCAGTCCTCTGAGAGAGGGATGATGGTGGAATATGAGGACAGCGAGAGAGAGAGAAGTCAAGGAGAAGAGAATTACAGCTGAGCAGGGAGAGGGAGGGTGAGAACCGAGGGAGGGGGAACAGAGTGAGGGATGGAGAAGAGGGAGGTAGAGGTGCAGACACTTTTTTGTAACACTGCTGGAGTGACCTGGCTCTCTAGAGACAGAGGAATGTAGTTATGAGTATTTCTAGGCCAGAGAGAGAGAGAGAGAGAGAGAGAGAGAGAGAGAGAGAGTAGTAGTATGTGTTGAGGATTTGTGGGTCAGCTCCTTCCCTCCATGTCTCAGGCTTATTGGCCACCCTTCCCCACCAAAGCACGGCGTGTGTTTGCACAGCTGGGCAGACAGCGAGGAGAGATGGACGAAGAGATCCCATTGACCCCCCCCCCTACCCCCACCTCCCCCGTCCCCAAAAATATCAATCCACCAATTCCCCATTCAGCCTCCCCCCCGACCCAGCACTTCCATTGGGGGTTTCCTCTACTCTTAGCCCCAAGGTACTACAGCCTCTGCCACGGTTTGTTTGCTTTAGCAGGCTACCTCACCATGACTCCGGCCTCCTTGTATTTTTAGAGAGCCATCTTTCGTTTGCCACAAAGACCCAACCACGCTCTGTTTTCCTTTCCATTATGTTCCCTCTGTCATATTTATTTTATTTGTTTTGTGCATTTTTTCTCCTACAGTGAAACCCCTGGCTCTTTGAAAGTCTTGATCTATGATGGCACAATTGTCTGTGTAGTTCAAGAATTTGAGTGGGGAATGTTATTGCTTTGGCAAAAAAAAAGACAATCACAGCAGTCATCAAAGCAGTGCTCTTCAGAAACCACTTCATACTGATGGGCAATCCAAGCACAGCAGACCAGAATGACTATGATGAGCACATGACAGATGCCTACTGTAGAGTCCATCCTAAAACAGAGGGCTTGCTGAGAATAATACAGGAACAGGGTCTACATGCAGTGGCCAATTGTAGCAATTCAAGGTGTGCTGATAGGCCTATAAATATCAAAACAAGCTTAACAATGAGCTAATTGCTTCCCTACGCGGACAAAGGAATATTATCAGTAAACTAATGATGGCGCACATTAACACTTTAGTAGTTCTAGATTAAACATGGGCATCTGAAGCCTGTAAAAGATGCTTCATATTTTTAATTGAAGTAAATACATACAAATGAAAGTGCTGTGATAGAGCTACTGCTCATATTCAGAGTTAGTACTGTATCTTGGACTTTAGGAAGGAGTTGAATGACAATTTCTTTTCATGGTTCTAAAGTGTAAGGCCTTATGTCCAGCTCCTGAGCTCCTAACCAACGGGAGAGGCTGCTTGGTTGTACCTAGGTACCGCAGGAAAATACCCCAGATTGTTTTCCATTGTGTGTTTCAAGATCTTAATCCAAAACTTGACAACACAAAGCATCTTACTACAATACCTGCAGACTTTCAAGAGAACAACCAAAATGATACTATTCAATAATTATTACAGATAAGTATTTCTTGGATTATGTTTCTTGGAAATCTTTAGGCCTTTCCCGAAGGCCTAGAAGGCCTTGAGGGTTCCCTACTGACATGAAGTGGTCAGTACTATATGTGCACTAAAAGTTGTACTGAAATGTGTCTATGCTCATACATTTCACTGTACAAATATGGGCCATTTATTACATTTGTATCAGCTAAAATAAAAAATAAGGCCTCCTGTCAATCCACACATCTCAGGAGTCTGAAACCAAAGCCGTTTGGGGGTTATGGAGGTTGTTTAATAAACTTAATGGTTCTACAAACTGTCATTTTTCATCAAAGAGCAATAAACCTGTTCACTTTTTGACCCACCCACGTCAGTCTGCTACGGTGAGGCCACTCGTTCACAGTCCACCTGCGACTGAATGGACAGTTAGTGCAGGTGGAACAGCTGGGCAACAGATGTGCATGTTATTCAGAACGCATACACCATCCCACAATCAACTCCACCTCCATCTCTCAAAAAAAACATGCAGCGCTCACATGTGGGTCTGGCGGCCATTTTGTTTGCTGTGGCGCATGGCTCGGTTTCCTGTTTTACGCCCGGAAGGAGGCTCGTGCGGTGGGAGGCTGTCCGGCTCAAAGGCTGAGGTTAGTTAGGTCCTTTTAGCACTTCTGCACTCCTCTGGATCTGTTCAACGAGAAGCCGGCAGAAAATCTCAAACAGATGTCCATTTTTACCCTCTTTCTCTAAAACATGCATTTCCAATTAGCCACCAGCCACTGAAGCCATGCTCATTCCCTGCAAACCCAACACAGCCTTGCGCTAATGTCCAGGAAGTATTACATCACTGAAAAAGTAAACTGGGCTGGGTGTAAATATATTTGTATGGCTAGTTAACAAACTATAAATAAACCTATTTCTCCCAAATCCTCTTAAAATTCCCCAAATGACTAATGGCCACTACGCCTTATATTGTTCCCATTAAATATAAACTCTAGCCGAAATATGAGCACCATGTATAAATTCATAATGGGACCATCCAATGCAATAAAGTAAATGTAATTAAGGCTTTAAGTGGCTGAAGGTGGGTATACCATTTTTATGACCCTGGTTTGCTCAACCTCCAAGGGCTGTTTTGCTACAGTGAAAATAGACTTTGAGCATACAAGTTATGGTGAGAATGTGCAAGGGCAAGGATTTTAGTGGCCTGCTGAAGACTTGGCTATATCAGGCCTTCAGTCCACACACCTCAGCAAGGTTCAGTGTCTTTGAACAGCAAAGGAGAATCAAATTTACGTTTAGCCCAACTCTCGGGTGCTTATTAAGCACTTTCCCAGCAATCAGCAAGTTTGTGTACACAGAGAATGTCATCGTCCCTAATTAAGAAACCGCAACTCTCATTTGCTCATGCCATCGTGCTCAACTTGGAATGTTACACTTGCATTATGTGTGGAAAAACCCCTGTGCAATCAAGCAGCTAAAATCAACAGAGTCTTCATGTGGTTCCAGCTAAAGTTCTGCTACATTTATGTGGCAATCCCATTAAATCATGGCATGCTCGATTTTCTCCCTGCACCTTCTCCTGGAGGCCTGACGCACGGTTTGTTGAATTTCTCCCTTGACATTGTCCTGGTGGGTACGGGGCTGTGTTTGGCCTTCTTCTCCAGCTGAAATGGCAACACTCTCTCTGTCATCTCTCTAAGGACTCAGGCACTTGGTTTAGAAAACGAGAGGCTGCGCCTGATAGTGCTGACTGGGTCGGGTCCAATTCGGGAGTGAGTCCTCTGGGTCTTTGTTTCACAAAGGCTAAGGAGGGAAAAATGAGCAAGTGAAAAAGAACATAGCACAGAGCGAGAGAAACTGGGGAGCAATATTTTGAGCGGGGGCTGAGAGCGAGGAGAAAGAGACAGCGGAGTGATATTTCTCCTTTCCTCCCCAGCTGTAGAATCTCACATCTGGCTCCATGTTGGCCAGATTAATGCCAGGCTGTCAGGCAATGGTGGCCTTACCCCACTGACGGGAAATGTTGTTTTTGGAATGCCGCGCCACTCTTCGAACCCTCAGACCAGCTCCCCCCACCTCTATCCCTCTCTCCTCCCCCAGCCTCCCTCCTCCCTCTTTCTTGGTCTCTTTCTTTCTCCCATCCGCCAACACAAACCCCCAAAGCCGCAGCCGCTTCACTGCTGACGGGCAGAAATTAATCGTGAAGGCCTTACATGGAGTGATTTATCAACGGCTACTCCAGTTCACAGTCTGCGGCGAGGCAGGCCGGGGCCTGGGAGCTCTCAGGAACCCCGCCACAGGGGAAGTCCAAGAGAGAGAGAGAGGCAGGGAGAGAAAGAGTTGGAGGGAGAAAGAGAGCATGTGTCAGGTACCAAGAGCTGAAATTAGCCAACAAATGGGTTACGATTCAACCATTGATCCAGAATCTAAAACTGCGTGTGCTGACTACTTTTAGCATGTTCTAAATGCTTTGGAACCCTTTTGAGGGGAAGTCCAAGAGGGAAGGAGAGGGAGAAAGAGAGTCAGATAGAGAAAGAGAGTCAGTGTTACCATTAACATGTGCCAGGTACCGAGAGCTAAAATTGGGCAACAAATGGGTTATGATTCAACTATTGATCCAGAAACTAAAACTGCATGTCCTGACTGCTTTAATGTGTTCTAATTACTTTGGAATCCATTTCAGGGGAAGTCCAAGTGGGAAAGAGAGTCAGATGGAGAAAGAGAGCCAGTAGCCACATGTGCATGCAGAACAGATAATTAATTACTGGTCTAACAAACGGCTCAATCGGAATAGAATACGTCCATGTATACACCTCAATCAGAATAGGCTAGTCTGATTGAGGCTATTCGTAATACAATTTCTAATTGATTGAACGAGGTGGGTAATGCTGTAAATAATCCATTGAATAGAATAATAATAGCCATGCAAATGCTTGTATCTGATCACCTTTGCTATCTGTTGGTCTACAGAGGAGACAAAGTTTATGCTCTGATCTTTAAAAGATGGTGGTGGGACGGACTTCCATCTTATGTGTCTCAGAACATGACGTCTTCCTCTTGGCCTTCTTTAATAAGTACATGTGAAGGACGTTTTCCTGAGTCTGACATCATTTTAAACTAATTAAAAACACAAGCACTGCTCACTGCTGCTCATCTCACTTGGACTGGACTCAAGTGATGCTCGTTGTCATAGTAACATCTACACTGCATGGTACTCTACGTGTGTGTATAATTTTGGATAAGATTACTTGCATGTAAACAGAAGCTATGTTCCAATTCTGGGGCTGCATCCTTCGAAGGCTGTGTAGACCCACAAGTGAATGAGACGGTCTACGGTGGATTTCCTGTTTGCATCACAGCACCGCTGTTCGTGCCCTCACCACTGTGTCATGACACGCTGCTCTTTTCAAGCTCTTTTAAAGCTCTTTGCAGCCAGAAAGTTTGATTTTATTTTATTTTTTTAGGTATTAGAGCTGGAAATGCTTCTCTCTGTCCGCTCTTTGCTCCCTAAAACAAAATGAACGTTAGTGTAAGTTTTTCTTCAGACCACATTGGCCTTTTGGAACATTTGTATCGTTAGCTATTCTACTCAGTTTAAACCCAGTACTCATATTTAAAAGTGTATCCTCAGCCGCTGTTCGCTCCTCTGCTGACGCTGCCATGTTCTCGAATCCTCGCCGGCATGCAATGAACCTTGTGATATGTTGGCTGATGAAGAATCCACCAGTTGGATCCTTCATCACTATGGAAAAGAGGGACACATTTCTCAGCTGCATATGAAAGGGCCTTCGACATGGGACAGCCTAGTCGCACTTCTGCCTTCAAATGCAGCCTCCGCAGGACGCAGTCCCTGAAATGGGACACAGCTAGAGATTTTCCATCAGATTGCTCAGGAGAGTGTGTATGTAAACACCTCAGTCTTCATCTATAATCTGAATGTATTCAACCGGATTGGCAAAAATCTTTACATATACACACAGCTAGTGTTACGATTAGCATGTGCCAAGTAACAAAAGCTGAAAACTGAATGACAACATGGGCCACAATTCAACTATTGATGCTGCAAGTATATGTCTTGACTACTTTTCGCAGGTTCTAAATGCTTTGGGATCCATTTCTGGGGAAGTTCTGGAATGAGAGAGGTGCGACAGAGAGCAAGAAGTAGAAAGAATAAGAGTTTTATCTTTAGCATGTCCCAGGTAGTCATTAGTCGTTCAGTTTTAGCTTCTTGGCACATGACACATGCTAATTACACACGCTCTTTCTCTATCAGACTCTCTTTCCCACCCCTAAAATCGATTCCAAAGTAATTAGAACACATTAAAAAGGGTCAGGACATGCAGTTTGAATTTTTAGAGTTGAATCATAACCCATTTGGTGCCCAATTTCAGCTCTTGGTACCTGTGAAACACTAATGGTAACACTGACTCTTTTTCTCCATCTGACTCTCTTTCTGCCTCTTCTTCCCTCTTGAAGTTCCCCTGAAATGTTCCAAAGCATTTAGAATATGCTAAAAGTAGTCAGGTACAAGGAACCTGAAATTGAGAGATGGATGGGTCATAATTCAGTGACTGTTCCTGAAAATTATATGTTCTGATTGCTTTGAAATGCCAGAGCAAGAAGAGTCTAATAAAGAGTGTGAGAGAGAGAGAGACCAAGACAGAGAAATAGAAAGAATTAGCCAAAATTAACACCAGCTGATAATTCATGATCAGCATGTGTCTGGTACCAAGAAACAAAAATAATTCAATCCTGAAACAAAAACTGCATGTCCTGGGTACTTTAGGCACATTCTAAATTATTTGGGTGCCGCTGTAGGGGACGTCTGAGAAGAAGTGAGAAGGCTAGAGAACCAGATGGGTTCATTACTATGTCTGAACCAAAAGCCTGAGACTAAACAAGGAATCTGTCGTGATTCAAAAACAAAAACTGCATGCCCTGCTACTTTTAGCATGTTTAAAAAGCTTCGGAACCCATTGCAAAAGCAGTCCAAGAGGAAAATATAGGGAGATAGAAAAAGAGAGTCAAAGTTACCATTAGTGTGTGCCAAGTATGTCCAAGATTGAGCAATGAGTGGGTCATGAATCAACTATACTGAAACCAAAACTGCATATCTTTTCTATTTTTAGCATATCTTAGATTAATGCTAGCCACAGTGGACCAGCAGGTCAAAGCTGGCCCACAAAAGACATTTGATTTGGTGATCTGGGTCACCAGAAAGTTGCCTTAACCCCATGTAATTGACTGCAACACAAATGTACCAATACATATGTAGCAAGCAGTAATGAGCTAATAGAGCACAACATGTGATAATGGAGATTTAAAGATCACTGGTGTGAAGAACTTCTATTCACTGAATTAGAAGACAGGTTATTGGGACTTATATGTACAGAAACCATTGAACTATTTAATTATTTGCACCCCCTCCCAAGACAAAGAGTTGAGGCACTCCTGTTCTAGACACGTTGGTAAGGTTTCCTCTAAGCAAGCCAACACTGGTAAGTCTGAGCTGTTCTGGCCGACTCCCCTGTGGAAAAAATCAGCTTGGACCCAAATGAATCCCACGCTGGTCTAAGCTGGTTTATGCTGGTTTATGTTGGTCTGGTGCTGGTTTAGCTGGTCACCAACAATAGTCATGCTGGTTGACCAGCATTCCAAACCCAACTATGCTGTTTTCCCTAGCAGGGTCTACAGAGACTTGAGTCCTGGTGGAACATAACCAAGTGGAAGGCAAGGAGACCTTCTTTCTCTCACATCTGAGCTCCCCACTACCTCTCAGTTGGAGGCTCCAACTGATCTCATCAGCCACGTAAACACAGCCCTGGCCTCTGCCCTGGAGACTGTGGGCAACATCCCAGAATAATCAGTTGCTACGGTCCCGGGAAATGGTAAACAATGGAGAGGTCTCAGGAACATTGAAAGCTTTATCCCTGCAGGCTGGAAGGGAACGCACTTGGAGGGCTCGACTGGTCAAACATGTAAAACTTTAATCAAACATTGCTGCGCAACAGTTTGATTGCGGAGAACACTGAAGTTTGCCAGTCTGGCAGGCTGACCAAGGTAGAAAAAGATAACGAACAGGCACTCAATAGCAAGTACATGCCTCTCAAGGGCCAAACACATCATTTTTATGGTCTGACCTCTTACATAAGATTGCTTATGATGCCTGTCTCTGCAGGCCTTGTTCCAGTGCAGTGAACTCTTCCCTCCACCTAGGGAGCATAATGAAGTCTCTGCTTAAGCTCTACCATGAAGAATTTTGGAAAGAAGTATCTGGCCCTCCTTCTTAGCTGACTCTCTCTCATACTGGTCAGTCAATAGCAATTCAGGGCCCTAGCCTCCCTCACTTTCTTTCTTTTCAAACGAATGATGTCATGTTATTATCCACTCTGCAGAACTATTCTTCAGACATTATTCACTTAATATTGATGCATAAGTTACACTATGTGTCCAAAAGTTCGTAGACACCTGATTCTCCAGCATTTTTACTGAGATCAATGGTATTAACAGAGAATTGCTGCAAAAAAGGGTGCTTTATAACTCTCTAGCTGACACCTTCATTGGGTATGGTGACCTTAAGCTCACGTGTGGCTGCTGCAGAGCACCCCATTCCATTGGCAATGCCATTTTATGGCAATTATATAAGCTGCATGCTCAAGATTGAACAGATCTGTCAGCAAGGGGTCCAACTTCTAGGGGAATTCCACCTAAATTTAAAAAAAAAATCTGCATGTAAAATACACCACTCTAGAGAAACTCAGAGTCAGAACTGTTCACAGCAACACTAAAATGAATGAGGCAATCAATATTTAATGCCTCTGAAAGCTACCTTAAAGAAAGCTATTACATGAAATGACTACAAATACTTTTATGCTATCTCTTTGCAGCTGTAGACACTGTGAATTTCCCCATTGAGAGACTAAAACAGGATGATCTTACCTCTTCTTATCTTATGAAATTTATACAGATAAGGATTATACCCATAAAGGGTAGAGAAGTACATGCAGAATGTTGTGAGACAAAATAATAGCCAATGAAGATGGATTTCTCAGATTTGCCACAGTTTTAACATTACTATTATATATAAAAAACTCAGAAGACTTTTAGCAAGTACATAAAATGGCTATAGTCACACTGTAGACATCATGACCCCTGGTTCCTATCACCACCACTGTAAAGAAATCGTTTTGCTAATCAACCATTTCACATTGTTTATATCGCAATGATTCAATCATGCAGATATTTGGTTTCTGGTAATGTTTTCACGTATTAGAACTGTTAAAGAAGCAATAATAAATGCCTATCAATGTTTATAAATGTTTATAAAGGTTTGGCAGTGCAGCAATACAGTCATAAGGAAGGAGTCAGAGTTCTACAAAACAACGGATGCTTAACAACCGTAGTAACCTTCTGAAATATTAAGCAGAATGTTATGGGTTTGTGTGCTGCTTATGAGAGTGAAAGCCTGACCACAGCCTATTTGCCATTCCAGGCTAATCCAGCTAGGCCTCTGTGTGCTGGACTGCACTAGACTGGCCTGGCATCCATGTACCAGATTGGGATACGGCATGGTGTAAGCTTCTGTGCATTGGACTGGGCTACTGGGCAAGCTTCTCTGTGCTTGACTAGGCTGGACCCTAGACTAGGATTCCCTCTGCTGCTCTAACAGAATACCCAGCCTGTGGTAAGCGGCGGGCACGATCGATCATTTTCGTTGGGCCCTGGTGGCTTGGAAAAAAACAGACAGCAAAAGAAGGGTATTTTCAGGGCTTTAAATGTCCCATATTAAATGGCGGCTTACCGCAGTTTGAAAGGTTCTGGTACGCTTTAAGCCAACCAGCCCGTGGTTAAGTAAGTCAACATTTATGCCAATTTATTTTACCAAAGCAAAACTAACTTCATTAACTGTGAATAATAGCGCAGATATGAGGGATCGGATCTGCAGATGTGTTTACCTTTTGGCACCCCAGGTGAACACTTGGGTGTCACCTCTGTAAAACCTTTATGGCTTGAAGTTCTGGGGCTTTTATAAGATGCGGGCAACTGTGCCTATAAACTTTTTCATTGGAGCTTATTTGCAGTGTAAGACCAGCAGGATATGATGCCGTCTCTGCGTCTGGTGACGAGGGTGTTTTTTTTCTGCTCTATTTATTTGTTTACAGTGCTTTTGTGACCATCCTGTAGTCAGAGGGTCTGGACGCCTTTTGGCCAGGTGACTTCCTGCGACAGAGCTTGGTGAGCACTGAGAAGTTAGTCCAAGGAGAGCAGCGTTTCCTCTAGCTGGGCTCGCTGCTTCCTGCGCAGGTGGAGGACCTGCCTCTGACCCACGGCCCCACATTCTGTAAAAGCACATTAAACACTCGCTCCAGCATGAGACGCGGCATTTAGGAGCAGGGCCAAGAAAAGGTATTAGAAGTGAAGAGGCAAGTTTTTCCACTATAAATTCAGGAGGGCTGAGGCAAGGGTTTATATGTGGAGGCCAGAACAGAGAGAGAACGCAAGCTCAGGTGATGTGAACTCAATGCTTACCAAGGCCCGCAGGCTGGAAGACGGCACTTAAAGATGAAAGACACCTTACCAAAAGGATCCCAGAATAACTAGGCCTATAAAAGAGACCAGCACAGGTCTGTTACATCCTTTAGTGTGTGGTTCAGTCTTTTGGCCAACTTTTGTCCTTTTAAAGTTACTGTTCAGCAAAAACAGTTTTTCCCTTTATCATAAATCTGCAAAGACATATTCTGTGTCTAAAGTTTGGGAGGCTAATGTAAAGCTAGCATATACCCTAGCCATGCCTTAATAGTCACACACTTAACCTAAATGTTTCAAACCATGTCTAGTTCTTAAAGGGAACGCTTTTACTGTCATTATAATCAGATAAAATAAAATTTCATGTGCTGTCTCTCCTATAGATCAGAGTTATCTAAAACTATCTGGGCATGGTCCTAATATTGTAATGAACATGTCATGACATCCCTCTGTTCATGGCATTCAGCCTGCCACGCTACTGAAATGGAACTAAATACAACAGCATGAGTGAGAAAAAAAATGAGTGAAACAGGCTCTACATTTGCAGGTGGTGCAACTCCTGCTGTGTCCCTGGCTCACAGCAACGGGCGACTTATATTTAACAAAAAATATCATCTTAACTACCGTAATTCACAATATAACATTTTTTTCAGTATATAGTGCGTCTATCCTTTACTTTTATTATGGCTTCTGTTCTTTTTACACTCAGAAAAAAAAGGCACTGGGGCCAGTGCCCTCTTGTCACTGGGGTGGGACCCTCAAAGGTACATCTCAGTACCTTTAGTCAGGGAACATAACTGGAATATAGTCCACTGAAATGATATTTTCTAAGTTGTATTGATTCCACACACCCCGCCTCGCCTCCAGGCTTTTTATTTACTGTTCTGTTTTAAAACATTCGGTTATGAAAAGGAACAGATACAAACTTTTCACCTGGAAAAACCTATTTAAGGTGCACATTTGGACCTTAAAACCAAATGTATCTACACAGATCCTTTGTTTATAACAGTGAAGGAGACCTGCTTTCTATTTTCCAAGAAAGAAATCTGCAGGGATGTTCTTACACACCTCCAAAGTTCAGCCTTGGAAGTTGGTTACACTTTCTGTTTCTCACAATCCAAACAATCCCAAACACATTCAATGAGGTTGACTATTTTTCTGAGAACACAAGCTTCCCTGTTTGATCCGTAATTTGTCTTTGTCCTTTTAGACTCAAAGCATCTTAGATTAGATTGGGTTAGATTAAACTTTATTGTCATTGTGCAGAGTACAGGTACAGAGCCAGTGCAACGCAGCTAGCATCTAATCAGAAGTACAAAATACAGTATTTTTTACATATAAAGTGCAGAAAGACAGCATAGTGGTTAAAACCTTAGCTGGCAAACTACATTTGAAATGAAAGAAAATTGTTAAATAGTTGAAACTGCAAAGAAAAAATCTCATTTACTTTGGCACTGATAGCTGTTAATGTATTATCATTAAGAGGCCTCTTACACACCCACACCAGTACACCAGTTTGAGTGTGAGGGACTGAGTGTGTGTAAGGTGATAATGCTCTAGATGGATGGGGTGAGGGTGAGGGTTAGAGACAGAGAGGAAGACAGGGGGCGGAGCTTCTCACTTTACAGGACTATAGGAGATCTGCTGGGACCATTACTCACACATGCACACAAAGGGGACACCAGAAAGTCTGCACCTGCAGGACTGACCCTTCTGTGGGCGTCTGCTGTTGTAATTATGGATGCTGTGAGGTCAGTGGGTGTCTCTGAGGCCGCATGCCTACTGCTGGTCACATTCCACAACTCTGCCCCAAGATCCACTCTCAAAATACTCACAAACACATCAGAACCACAACTGATGACCAGCGCAGTCACACACTGCAATACAAAACCAGAGAACGGCTCTCAGAAACGCACTGAAATGGTCATAAAACCGACTATTACTAAGCTATTAAACAAACACAAAAACCCTCAATATGTTTTGTCAGCGAGGAAATCCTCTGAATCCATCACAGCTCGGGACGAAACCACAGCTCCGCAAACAAAAACTCTCAGAAAAGAATGAGGCGGAGAATCCGCAAAATCAATCTTCTACTGTACTTTGGTCAAAGTTTCTCCAGCCCAACACACAGAGGTTCTCAGTGAGGATTGTCATACATCTCACAGGGCTTTGCCTTCGCATTCTATTACCAGATAAAATAATACCACGCTTTTTCAGTTCTATAATGGATGCAGAGCAGGGCTGAAAGATTAATTGCTCTCATATTTAAATGGCAAAGTGAATGAGTGCAATATTCACATTGCAAGAGCTGCACTTTTAGTTCTAATTGGTACATTTTTTACATACTAACTTGGAGTCTGTGAGCTGCCTGTAGATGTGTTAGACCAATCAGACGCAACCAAACTTCCACATGATGTGTACATAACACAACCACAGACAACCAGCAGTCTGGCACACTAAGCTCAGTCTCAAGCCAGAATAAGGCTGCCGTTTTTATGCGGGTGACAAATGTTGCCTGAAAAATTGCAATTACATACGGACCACTCTACAGAATATAGCTCAAATTGGGGCCCAAGATTAAAAAAATAAATAAATAAAAGCAAATCAGTATTCAGATCTTAGATATTCACAGGGATTATGTTATAAACTATTTAACCCAACGTATTATTTGAGACAGCAATAATCAATTCTATCACCTTAGATTTAAGTAGATCCTAACGTAATCCTTATAAATATCCACAGTCTGAATATTTAATCTTTTTTAAATGACTTTTTGTACTGTGGAGCTACAGTTTGAACTAATTCAGTCCACATATGAAAATATTTCACACAAAAACATGAAAAATTGGTACTGTGTAAGTTATCATTTGTCACGATTGGCCCCTCTCAGTCCTCCATGTGCTTTTGTTTTGTTTTGGTCTTGTCCATGTGCTTTCTTTGTTTTGATTCTTACCTGTCCTGCCCCCTTGTTTCTTGACTCTGTCCTTGATTGTTCTCACCTGTGTTGTCCACCTGTGTATTGTTAACCCTCATTGTTTCCCTGCATTTAAGCCCTGTGTTTTCCTCTGTGAGTTTGCTGGTCTTTGTATTGTTTGGATTGTGCTTTGTAGTGTTTGTATAGTTTGATATTGTTTGGTGTGTGTTTATTCTGGCCTCCATTGTGTTTTTCTGTTTTCCTTTTCGTCATGTCTTTTCCCCGATCTCTCTGTGTTGGTTCTCTGACCCTGGACCGTTTTGACCCTGATTATGGATTTGCCCTTAATAAATCTCGCTTCTCTCAGCATGTGCGCCACCTCACCATCGCTCTCACACGTTACATCATTGTATACTTAAGCTGTCAGTAATTTAAGCCCTATATGCCTAAAACACAAAAATAAGCCACCACATTAACCAAACTATAGGATTTCTCTCATGTCTTATGATAAATGTGATGAACAAATGTTAAACCTTTCTCGTATTTAAAGCCAAGCTGTTCATTGACCTGGCCTCTAAATCTCTCATATGCATGCAGCATAAAGGATAAAATGTGATGATTAGACCTAACTACTGTTGGGGCCACTAATGCAAAACATTGCTCTACATGAGTCTGTTGGAGCTTTCCATATATTAAGAGGGTCAGGCCCACCTGGAATCAGAAACAATGGTTTTACCACAAGTGACAAGCAACCAATGCCTCCAGTATATTCTTTGGTATTGAATATAGGTTCCCACCAACATGGAGGCCTTACACTGATAGAAATAAAGGCCCAGTGCAGGTACATTTATAGTTAATTAAGGTACAAACAATGTAAATCTTCCCCCAAAGGTACAACAGTGTTTTTAAGGTCCAATTTTGGACCTAAATAAGTTTTTCACAGGTGTAAAGTACATATTTGTACCCTTTAATAACCAAATGTTTTAAAACAAAATAATAAAATAAAAGTCTGGAGGTGAGACGGGGTGTGCTGCGTCAATACAGTTTAGGAACTATAATTTCAGTGGATTATGGTTCAATTATGTTCCCTGAATAAAGGTACCGAGATGTATCCTTAAGGGTCCCACCCCAGTGACAAGAGGGGGACTGTCCCAGTCACAGTTCACTACCTTTTCTTCTGGGAGTGTAGAAAACTACCTTTTTAACTAATCATATTTATTTTCATGAATATATTATTATGTTTGTAGGGTGGAAAGCTCATCTGGTCTAAACAGAATTGCAAAATAGAATTGCATTGAATTAATTGTGTTTGTGTTGATTTGTGAGATTTATGAGAGTTAGCTAGTGTTGGAACCAGCCCCACAGTCAGTTCCAGTTAAGCCCACCTATTGGGGTAAATTGTAAAATTTTGCATTCACTTCACAGTCGGCTGAATTGCTCAGAAACAGCAGGTGCTGGAAGTTTATGCTTTCATTTAGAGCAAGTATGTGTAGGTCACTTATATTGGTTGTAGCCTCCTTCTCCCGACTGTACGTCTTTCATTTGAACTGCTTTTGACAATAATTAGTGATGTAAAATGATTTATGCGGGAATGATGTATACATTTGAATCAGTTCAATGAATGCATCGCTTTTTGCAGTGCGGCTCAGATTTGTAGAGCAGCGTCACCGCCGTGCCACCACAGTCATTTCCATTATATTTTATGGAGAAATTCAGAAAGTCATAACACCACGAATCTCCAAAATCACTTGAATTAAGCATAACATTTGAAAGCAGAGCAAACCTCCTGTCTTGCGTTGGACACGGGCTTGTATCAGTCTATTGAAAGGTGCTGTTCTAAAGCAGCAGTGTCCCAACACACCTGATTCACACAGCAGGTTCAGAGTACAGACATCACCAATTTGGTCAGTGGGTGCTGAACTAAGCCCAGGCCCAGAGCTGGACACCCTCACTCTAGACTGTTCACTGACCCCAGTGTAAGTGGCTCTCTCTCAGGACCCTGAGCATCTCTCAGCAGCCCATCCCAATCGGCGGCTTGTGTTACAGGGCTAGAGAAGACAGCTAAGAGACGTGCTAATGAAGTCTGTCAACAACACTTACTCACACAAAAACACAGCCTGAAACAGAAAGTGCGTGTTGACTACGAATGAAGTGAAAATATGCATGTTGCATTTCAATCGGTTCCCTAACCGATAAAGATGCATGGCTAAAATAAATGCTCCTCAGCAACACCTTTTCAAATCTTTCATTTACTTTTTTGCTACTTCCTGCACATTCTTCCTGCACAACTTCTGCAGAGGCTGAAATTCATGTTTTATTTTTTTCCTCAACGTTAAATCCAGCAAACGAACAGCAACTGTGCGTTAAAATGTACCAAAGTGTGTTCTTTGTAGAGGATTTTTTAACATTCCTCTAAGGAAATCAACAAAACAATAAAAATAATCTGACCAAGGCTGCACAAACTTCTGCATATGACTGTAAATTACAACTGACTAGATGTGCTAGCATCACTCTGTTTTTGTAAACAGTAGGGGGTACTGTTTCCAGAAGGCCATACAGAAAAGACAAAGAAAACATATGAATGAGTTACACTGTTGAAATAAATTCATTTTCTCCCTAAGCAGTGCTAAGTTTAAATGGACCATCCCCGGTGTGCACACTGGCATATGAATGCTAAAACCAACCTCTTCTATTTTTAAGCATAAATTCTTAGCAAGAAAATTCAAGATTAACAGTCATTTTTTAAAGGGAAACAACAGAAATTGTGAACCTAATATGTAGCGTCCATATGCCTGCGCACATGTGACAGGCAGCTAAGAGTCAGTTTAACACCAGTTGTCTAAAGTGGTGGTCTAAAGTTGATTTTTATAGCTTGCAGTAAGTCATACTGTGTCTTCAACCGCATCAACAAATTTGTGCAACCGTAATGAAGAACAGGACTTGATTTGAGTTTTGGGTGACTATTGACTTTTAGTGTTTGTTATCAACATTAACCTTAAAGCTCCAGCACTAAACTAAAGAAGCAACATTGCGACACCAAACATGCTGAGCTGTATTGTTTATTGGCAATTTGACTTGAAATATTTTTGAAAATTTACTGCAGACGCATTTAGACCCATATGGTACGTACTGTATTGTACTGCATATACAGTAAGCAGTAAGCTTGTGTCACTAGCTTCTGTCATCTGTCGGTGCAGTTGGACAGCGTTATGCAGGAAAACATGTCGTCTCGCATTCATGCCACTGCAATAAATCATCTCATGAATTAAGGGCCGAACGGCCCTTTGGCCCCGCATACATCACCCAGAGAGGAGTGGAGAGAGACGCAGCGCCCTGGAGAGCAGAGGAATGCTTCTGTTCCCTCACATCACACATACGTAGATAAATCCTCTGCTATATGTTCTACTCCTACACTGGTGGGTGTTCAGCGCTCCTGTATTGAGAAAAGCACTCAGACAGGCTGAGGTGTTGCTGAAAAGGGGGGGGGGGGCAGGGCCATAGCTTCTCTTCAAACCTCCCCGATGCACTAAAGTCATTTGGATGGATTTATCTAGTGACTGTTGTTTTTTTAAAACACTAGTGCTTTTACAAGATTTGGATAGATTTACGACTCAAAATCTTGGACTTTTGGGTCTTTCTAATAAGACGTTTTTGTTTATGTTTTTGGCATCCGTGCGTCAAAGTAAATACCTTTATAAATGTGCAAAAAACTCGGACGGCGCAGCCTTCCAGGCCCTTGACACAATTAAGCTTTGTCTAGACATCTTTAAAACCTTTGAATTCCAGCAGATTAGAAAGCCCAATTAATCTAGCAGAGTTGGCCCAGAAATGAGAGAGACAGAAAGAGAGAGAGAGAAAGAGAGAGAGAGCACTAAAACTGTGGTTAGGCCCTTGTGTAGAAAAAAAAACAAAAACATCAGCATTAAACCGACATTGGAAGAAGAGGGAAAGATCAACAAACCTAGCGCTGACCAAAAAAAAGAGGCCATCCGTGATGGACTCAAAAACAAACTGTCGCTACTCTTTCAAACAGGAAGAGGTTTGTTTTTTTCATCGCTCAGGGTGAGCGTGGTGGGTCTTGGTGGGCTTCGGGGTAATGCTATATGAGGGGGTTATTTGGACATGATACACTGAGGCGTTCACGCAGGCGGTCTCACGGCCTACGAGACGCTCAGGGGCACGGTCACTGCAGAAAGGCCGGACGCAGGTAATGCCCCTCCATCAGCGGGATGGAAACCCCAGGGGACAAAGGCTGGGCTGGACGTTGTGGAGGCCAAACAAAGCTTTGCTGATAGAGAAGGCCAGCTTAGCAGACTGACTGAGGGAAATGACAGGACTACTGAGTGAGAATATTAACTGCCATTCAGTAGTGAAATCTCTGAGAAAGAGGGTCAGTCAGTTTCTGTCAAACATTAGGGAACCCTGGGGCGTAATTCAGTGTAGGAAGAACTTCTGTTTTCCATCTGTGTTCCACAATAAAAGCAATCACACTCCTGCTACAGGGACACAACAGGGTTTAAAGGGAATTACATTTTCCAAAATACCTGCATAATCCAATCTATAAGATGTAAATAAAGTCATTCAGAGTGGTTTTGATAGGAACCGGGCATCTCCATATGAACAAAAAATATATATTCCAAATGTATTTAGTCATAAATCAAGTATATTTTTACAATGTATGGAAATAGTCAGTGTGTTCTATTTATTAAATGTATTTATTTATTTTTTTCAATTGTATGTAATTTTAACAAAGATTACAGCTAAACAACTAAATATACATTAACTGAATTAACGGGACATCTGTGTTTTGCGTTGCACTTTGCATTAACGGTTGTATGAATTAAGATGGCACTCACACAAAATGCATTTCAAATAAACAAGATATCAAATCACAACTGCATTTTACAGAGTATCAATACCTACAACACTGGCTTTTGTTATCTTAAAAGTTAATTGCCTAATATTTAAAACTAAGATACTGGAATACAAATTCATTTCAAAAGGTATCCAAACAGTAAAATTCATTAGACAAGTACTTTGACTAGTTTCATACATTTTCAAATGTACAGGCCCAGAAATATGCTGACAGTGACACAAGTTTTGGCATTTTAGCTGTTTACCAAAACATTTTCAAGATACAGTTGTAAAATCAACATGGGCTTAAAGTGCAGACTCTCTTTAATTTGAGGGTATTCACATCATAATTGGAAGAAGGGCTTAGGAATTACAGCTCTTTAATATGTAGTTGCCTCTTTTTCAAAGCACCAAAGATAATTGGACAATTATCTCAAAAGCTATTTCATGGGCTGCATGAGCCATTCCCACGTTAACCCATCATCAATTAAGCAGATAAAAGGTCTGAAGTTGATTCCAGGTGTGGCATTTACATTTGGAAGCTGTTGCTGTGAACCCACAACATGCGGTCAAAGGAGTGTTCAATGGAAGTAAAGCAGACCATCATTAGGCTGAAAAAAAAAAGAAATCCATCAGAGAGATAGCAGAAATGTGAGGAATGGCCGAATCAACAGTTTGGTACATTCTGGGGGGAAAAAAAAGAGTACTGGTGAGCTTGGGAAGTCAAAAAGACCTGCACGTCCACGGAAGACAATAGTGGTGAATCCTTTCCATGGTGAAGAAAAACACCTTCACAACATCCACCCAAGTGAAGAACACTCTCCAGGAAGTAGGTGTATAAGTACCTAAGTCTACCACAAAGAGAAGACCTCATGAGAGCAAATACAAAGGGTTCACCACAAGGTGCAAACCACTAATCAGCCTCAAAAATAGAAAGGCCAGATTAGACTTTGCCAAAAACATCTAAAGAAGCCTGGAACTTCTGGAACAGCATTCCTTGGACAGATGAAACTAAGATCAACCTGTACCAGAATGAAGGCTCAGAACGGCTCATGATCCAAAGCACACCACATCCTCTGTAAAACATGGTGGAGGCAGTGTGATGGCATGGGTATTCACGGCTTCCAATGGCACTGGGTCACTAGCGTTTATTGATGATGTGACGGAACCAGCCAAGTGAATTCTAAAGTGTGCAGGGATATGCTTTCTGCTCAGATTCAACCAAATGCAGCAAGGTTGATTGGACGTCGCTTCACAGTACAGATGGACAATGACCCAAAACATACTGCGAAAGCAACCCAGGAGTCTTTTAAGGCAAAGAAGTAGAATATTCTGCAATGGCCGAGTCAATCACCTGATCTCACCCCCATCGAGCATGCATTTCACTTGCTTAAGACAAAACTTAAGGCAGAAAGTCCCATAAACAAGCAACAACTGAAGACAGCTGCAGTAAAGGCCTGGCAAAGCATCACAAAGGAGGTAAACCCAGCGTTTGGTGATGTCCATGCTTTCCAGACTTCAGGCAGTCATTGGCTGCAAGGGATTCCCATCAAAATATTAAAAATGAACATTTTATTTATGGTAAAGCTAATTTGTCCAATTACTTTTGAGCCCCTGAAATAAGGAGCCTTTGTAGAAAAATGGTAGCAGTTCCTAAACGTTTCATAGGATATTTTTGTTCAGCCCCTTGAATTAAACCTGAAAGTCTACACTTCAACTGCATCGCAGTCGTTTCATTTCAAATCCATTGTGGTGGCATGCAGAGCCCAAATCATGAAGATTGTGTCACTGTATATATATTTCTGGGCCTAACTGTATTTGATAAATACATTTACATTAAATAATTTTTTCATGGTTGATTTCTACGAGTAATATTTTCCCATACATTTTAAAACAAATGTATCTTAAAATAATTTTGATTAATATGACAATATGTTAAATGTATTTCGGCACGGACTACAATGTATTTGAAACACATTTCAAATATACAAAAATACCAAATGTCCAAATATTTTTTTCCCTATGGGTTAATATGAAGAGTAAAGGCCTCTGAAAATAAAGAGTTATGAACATGGTGCCTGATGCCTGAGATATTTTATGTCATAAAGTTTTATAATACATTTTTCTATTTTTTTTTTTAATACATTTCTAGTGTACGGGCACATGCAATGTGTTGTGAGGCAAAATATTCCCCAAAGAAACTGCATTTTTTTTCAAATTTAACACTGTTTTATAATGATCAAGATTACATTAAAAAACTCACAAGACATTTGTAGGATCACCAGTAAGTAAAGTGGCTATATTTGAATTGTAGACAATGTGACTCTGGTTCCTATCACCACCACTATGAAGAAATCCAAGTAAGTTTTGCTAATTAAACATTTCACTTCAAGCCACTCTGACTGCATCTCAGTGAACAAATTATACAAACGTTTAAAACTTTTGGGAGTTTTGCTTTGATTGATCTATTCCAGATCTTTTGGTGGTTGGAATAGTAACACCTCTGTCTTCTAAGCTGTAGACTGGGGTTCAATGCCCCGCCTGGGTAGGCACCCTACACTATAGCAATAAGAGTCTCTGGGCAAGACTCCTAACACCACCTTCGCCTACCTGTGTGAAAATGATCAAATTATAAGTCGCTTTGGATAAGAGGGTCTGCCAAATGTAAATGTATTTATGATTTTCTCAAAAATGTGCATGTTGTAGTTGGATGACTTTCAGAAACTGGAGTAGACCGAACCAAGATTTTTGCAAAAGTGTAAAAGTCCATTATAGTTTAATTTCAATACAGGCCAGAATTTTTCTGACTTTATAAACACCCCCTTAATGACATAAAACAAAAAAATCTGCATTTTAAACATTAACTATTTAATACTGTTCCTGACAAAATGTGACTGTTTTGGTGTCACGATTTAAATAAGCAGTCTTAGTCAGACTAATATTGATGGGAGCTAATTTGTTGTTTTCAACTGGCCTTTGATTAGCTAAGATAACTGGGGATGCACCGGGAATTGTTGGCTGATGCCATCTGATTTTCTCATGTACGGATCTGCAAATCCATACACAATTATTAGGACTACATCTACATGAAATAACATACTGAGAAGTGTTGCATTAATTTCTATACACTTACAAATGCACTAAAATTTGTTGCACATTCTATAGTCCAAATACTCATTGTACATACGCCATCAAATATTGGTTTGAAATATCAATCCTATCTAAATCTCTCCAATGATGATATTGTTTTCAAACGATTATCTGCTGGTACTACTATGAACCTGACATCATTATGATCCCTAACAATATAATCCATCACTTTAAAAAGGAAACTCAACATTAGACAGAGAATCTGGTCAACAGTGGTCCTGTGGTCAGAAACCTACCAGTGATAAACAGGGTAGGGGTGACTGATATATTGTGGAGCAGCAGATGGGCTACAGTCTGTAGCTGTGTACCAATATGGTGGATTTGCAAGGTAAGAGTTAGTCTAATAAAGTGGCCGGTCAGTGGAAGTACAAGGTAGGTGTTTCTAATAAAGTGGCCAGTGAGTGGAAGTAGAAGGGAGGTGTTTCTAATAAAGTGGCCAGTCAGTGGAAGTACAAGATGGGTGTTTCTAATATAGTGGCCAGAGAGTGGAAGTAAAAGGTAGGTGTTTCTAATAAAGTGGTCAAAGAGGGAAAGTAGAAAGTGGGTGTTTCTAATGAAGTGGCCAAAGAGTGGAAGTACAAGGTGGGTGTTTAAAATAAAGTGGACAGTGAATGTATCATTCACTTCTACAAATTTGTTACCAATTACTATGTAAGAGGAACTGAACTTTAGAAACACATACAGATTCTTGTATTTGAAGAGGTTAAATCTTAGAGCCTATGCTATAGATTGTGTAGTGTTTCTGTCCAGACCTTATTAGGAAGCTTATAGTGAAGTGTATGTTGTAAAGGACCTTCACACACCCATGCTTACAGGACATTAACACCCTCTTGTGAATGGGCACCACACAGCGAAGAGTGCAGCTTGATAAAAAAAAATCTAATAGCAGTAAAAAATGATACTGACTGATTCACATTGAGAAAATAAACAAAGAAAATACTGTATATTCATTAGTGAGCCTTTATTAAACGTGGCTACATCTAAAACTAACGACAAAACCAAAGCGAACTAAATGTTATTGATTATTGCAGCAGCTCCCCTCTAGAAATCTTTAAGATCAGACAGTCGTGCTAAACAAGGCCTAAAATAACATAAACAAACAAATGGTTTTGGACTGCCTCAGAAAGAAAAATGTAAAGTGTGCAAGTCAAAAGCAGAGGTGCCAACGGTGCCATAAATTCCCCTTTGAAAACATCATAAAAAGATTTCATGGATGTCAATAACCCCTGGGAAGGGCCTTTGATATGATTCAATTCCAGCATGTTAAGCCAAGATACAGACGCGCTCTTTGAAGACGAAGAAATACAGGTCAGGCTGTTAGAACACTTAAGAGTTTTTTCCCTCCCTCTCTCTTTTTTATGGCTTTCCAACACTGGAAGCTCTGGGAAGGCTGGTCAGAACTGCTTACAAATCACTAATTAGGCAGAGGTTGGGTAGATGGTAGGGGTTAGGGGGCTACAGGGTGGGGAGAGGTGTGTCAGCCAGCCTGGACCTCCACGTCAGAGCCCACGGGCCTTTCCCATAAATCCTCGCTCCTTTCATGTGTGCGGTTCAAAAGCCCGTCCGTCCGGCCTGGAAAGTCTGACACAGGATATGTGAGGATTGAGCGGAGCCAGGGCCAATTAGCGCCCATCCCTGCAGCCGGGCCAGGACGGCACGGACACTCTGTGCAAACTCATCCGGATAAAGACAGAGAATGGGAAAAGAAGAGCAAGCCAGTCTGTCAGCCCTGCACTCCAAACAAATGTCCAAGCACAGCTCTCCCAGATCCTTATCTCCTCTCATTTTTCTAGCCCTTTCAATTTGCCAAGTTCTCTTAACCATTTATGTCGTTTTATCTGCTACCACTTACTACAGGATTGTTCAGTCTTACAGAAATAGCTCAGAAAATAGAACTATTACATTCTGAAGAATTTCCGTACTTTTACAATAATAGCCAGTGTTCTAGCCAGTATTACCCTTTAAATGTGTTTTATATATACAGTACAGACCAGAGCCAGCTTTAGGAGAGCTTGGCCTCTTCCTATTTTTCCCATTATATCACATATTAAGCTCCAGTCCTCCAATCCAGAACACTGCAGACTTTAGCATGCTGCCTCTTAAACACACCTGAAGCAGCTCATTGGCTAATTAGTAAGGCCTTCATCATCTCAGAGCATGAGATGATGGTAAACGCTAAAATCTGCAGAACTTTGGCCCACTATAACATGCCTACTTTATATCACAATCATGCCTCCAAAACACTAGAGGGTGCTGGCAAATGAGTCTTGAGAATAGGTGAGTGGAACTAAACAGCTAAAAACTAAAATTTAAACATGCTTCCAGCCATTTATGCAGACATTTGCTTTAATTTTGGAAGGTAGAAGGATATATTTCATAAAAAAAACCTACTAGTATCTTTCCTTTGTTCTACAGCAGACAGATTTTAGTCGGCAGGATGCTAACATTACTGTGACAAACGGTTGGTGAGCTGATCAGCTTATTGGCAAAGTGAAGCGGATCATGCTCACTGACCTACATCAGCGCTGTTAGAAAGTCCAGTAAGGTTATAGTATAAAGAATAGTAGTGCATTTTACTCTCTAAAACATATTACAAATTATGATTTTGCAGAAAAGCTCTATAGGATCCCAATCGTTCTGGACTTGCAAGTGGACGCAATCGATCATTTGACAAATCTGAAAGACATTATTGAGTGGCAGTTCTTCTCATCACACATTCTTTGGTACAGACAGATGATTCTGTGTCAAACCCCTTATTTTACAGTATGATTACTGCAATATTACTGAAATCATAGTGTAATAACACATCAAAGCATATTGAAGCATATCGAAGCTTAACTGTAAAAATAGGCCTCAAAGTGCTTTTCTAAAGCATCAACCATCATCTTTACTGCAAAATAGTTTTGTTGTATTGCTTTCCATTATTTAAATGTTTAAAGCAAAGCTGAGCTTCAATAACATCTGTGAACCAGGACAAAAGCAACACGTTTCCCCGTCCACTTAGCTAACAATACTTCACATGCATTAGCTACAAGGTATATTCCCACCAAGCATGTCTTTGATGTATGAAACAATACATTCATTTCCCTTCCTTCAGTTAATATGCCATGCTTTTGAAGAGGGAAAGATTGCCTAATTATAGTCTCACCTTCCAAAAGCTATATTTTCCTACACAATAAAAATGGCCCACTTGAGTGTGAAGCGGCCTAATTTGGCAAAGAGTACTAAAGAAACTGAAAGGGACGGGGGAACTTATTAGGCAGGGAACAGTCGACATAAATCACCATCGGCTCAGGTCATTAATAATGACTCCAAACTTTCTACTTCAAGCTGAACATGAGAGCACAATGCTAAATGTCTGAGAGGGACTCGAAAACACAGCAAGGGCATATTTATTAGGAAAAGCTCGCTAACAAATGATGAATTATTTCATCCCAGTAAAAAAGCAAACAAGTGAATCAACAAGGGAATTATTCAAACCAAACGATGATGTCATTTCCTCCTATCTCCTCGAGGACATCATCTTGATATAAACAAACAGCAAAGCAGATCTTTAAAGGCACTTGGCACTCGGCATCTATTAATTGCTTGTTTTGTCAGTATGTTACCAAATAAAAAGGCTCCCTGGAGGAATTAAACATGGGCTGCATCCAAAACAGTGCCATCTCCATGGAGACCCATGGGGAGGCTTGTTCCGACTGGCATTATGGGCCATAATGTGTTTGGATGTGGAGTCTCAGGCCTCGGGGACTAAGCTGTGGTTTCTGCTGAACAGCAGGCCAGCCACTGAGTCAGAGGTTTGCAGAAGGTGAAGCGTCACAGTGTGTGAACAACAGTGCAGGCTTGATGAATAGAAGGTTTGATGTCATCAAGCTTTGTCAGATGGGATGACGGGGTGGGGGGGACTGAATAGCATATTTACTAATAATGTAGATCGGCATAATGCAGTGCAATGTATTATTCAGAGACACCTGTCTATGTAATTCCCAGGTAAAATGGGCAGTGTCCAGCACTAAGGCATAATTTCCTCACACATTTCTTTCTCATGTGCATCTAAAATGGCTAAAGAAGATATTTTTGAGCAGACAAGATAGATGATAATCCACTTGCATAGAGAAGAAGATATGTGAAAGAACAGCAGCATCCAAGCCATGACTGAGACAAAAAAGATGAAAATTTACAGTATAAAACTGGGTTTCTGATATGTGGAGCAAGATTCTATTGGCACCACATTGTAGTAACACATCAAAGCATATAGTATCTGTATTGCTGTAAAATTAGGCAGCAAAAGTGCTTTTGTGAAGTTGCAACCATCGTGTTTACTGCAGTATAGTTTCGTTTTTCAGTTTTCCTTTATTTAAACGCTCAAAGCGTAGCTGACCTTCAGTAATATCTGTGAACCAGAGCAAAAGCAACATGTTTACATTCAGCTAACAGTGCTTAACATGCCTTAGCTATAATGCATATTCCCACCATATGTTTCATACGTCGATGTACGAAACAATGCATTTACTTCCTTCCCTTCAGTTAATATGACATGTTTTTGAGGAGGGAAATGTCGCCAATTTTAGACTCACCATCCAAAAGCTACATTTTCCTACACAATAAAAATGCAGTGTGAAGTGGCCTAATTGGGCAAGGACTAAAAGAGGTGAAAGGGACCGGCAGGGCCAGGGGGGACTTATTAGGCAGGTAGGTCTAAACTGGTAATACAGAATCAACTTCTAAGACTGAACTTTGGAGGTGAGGAAAAAAATCCCTTCAGATTCTTTGGAAAACTCAAGCAAGTCTCCTGAAAAGAATGGAAAAGTAATAAAGGCAACACTTTAAACACTGAAAAATGTGATATATTTAGCTGTTGTGGCTACTGTGTAGTTTTCTGTTAAATACGTTTTCCACTTTTTTCGGATGCTGAAAAATGAATAGCTTGTATTTCATGGCTGTTTTGCCTGAAAATTAAATAAATGAAGGGTCAGTTCTGATTTTCAACAGTACTGCATATTGTCATCATAATATTGGCAATATTACATCACAGAATGAAACACAAAATGCCTCTAGCATCTGTCTGATGTGAGCATCCTGAACAAATCTCTAGATATGTTACTGTGGGGAATCAAGATGCTCATATGATCCAACATACCCAGTATGGACATTCACTAGTGTTTTCTTATTTGCGAGTTCTTGGGTAAGAAAAGAATACACAGACCCAAGAGCACAAACGTGTAAACAGTTCTGCGGCTTACAGAACATGTCATGAATCTGATGTAGACTTTTTCTTAGAACCTTTCTCAAAAACAAATTTGAGAAAAAGCTTAGGGCTTAGTTAGATACTGGGGAACGAGGCCCACTGTTGTAAGACTTACTGTGATCGCAATATCTTGCATGTGGAATTTCATCAATATTGTCAAGGCCAACTCATCAACTTACCCACAGTTCCTTTTCCTTTTGTTTCAGAGTGGAATCAAAGTAACACAATACTGAAACATAAGACAAGACTTTCCATGATCAGAAACTATTTTTACTACTGGACTACACTGTACATTGGTTCCCAGCCTGATATGTTTCCTGCTCTAACACACCGGCTCCAAGAAGCCAGTTAGAACCAACCCACCCCCTCCCCACGCCCCCATCCAATGAGGAAAAAACTTTTTTATATAATACATATAACTATTTCAAGTTCCAATTGTCCTTTTATAATATTCTGTAATATTTCTGTAACCAAATTTCTTATAAATGTCATTTTTTTTCTCAATCTGAAAACTTGTTTTGTGTTTTTGGCCCTCAATCCACCATAAATGTAGGACTTTGGCAGCCCTGCTCTGGACTTTAGTTACATGTCCTGATAACTGGCCCTACAAGGCCACACATGGAGACACAGACAAAAGAACGATATGAGCATAACAAGAAATCTCACAAAATAAGCCCACCACGGAGAACCAGCATATCTTTTGACTCCCATAAAACACTGCTGTCTCCTCTGGCTGGGGAAAAGATTCCTCCTGAAGAGCTACCTTTCCTGCAGAGCTCAGTTCAAACTGCAATTTGCCAAACCTACTCCAACTAATCAACCTCTGTCCAATACCCTGATTGGCTGGACCAGATGTATTAGAGCTGAGAGGCAAGGCAGGTTACTGGATACAGGAGCATAATGGATAGAATCTAAACTTTCCAGGACCAGGGTGAGATACCACTGATCTAGAGTGTACTATTCACAAAGCTCTGATAGGTTTGGTAGGCCTGCTCCATGGTGCTTTTTGGACAACAAGTGTACCAAGTGTATTAGTAACTATCGTTTTTGGCACAATGCCAAAGAGACTCCATCCTAGAGAAGAACTAATCACAAAGAATCATTTAAGCATTCTACTGGTTCTTTTACTGAAGAACCTATGAAGAACCTACATTTTTTTAAAGGGGTTTCCATGCCCAGAGGTGAAAAACATACAGAGAAACTGCACTGAAGTTCATCAAAGGTTTATTAAAAGTGAAGGCAGGGAGGCCAGCATATTGTCACTGTCCAAAAACCTACATTAAAAGAAGGTTTTTGCCTCTTCTTTAGAGTATCATTTTGGAGATACTTGGTTTTCTTTAAACAGTAATGATATACTTTAAAGTTAAAAAGTTAAAACAGTCAATTATATCGCTGTTGTCGGAAGAAAATCTTGTATCTCCATTTTTGCAGTTTTCCAGTTTTTCCACATAATTTGTGACAAAAGTGTCTGTAATTATGTGTGTAAATTTCAAGATGAATGGCACAAAAGAAATGACCCTAGAACTACTTGGGGAAAATGTCTGATTCCATTGACTTACTTTAAAATTAAAGGATGTTTTTACCTTTTCCTGTAAAGTTACCATTTTAGAGATACAAGGTTTTGGCCCGAAAGCAGTGATTTTTTATATATATATATATATATATATATATATATATATATATATATATATACACACACACACACACACACACACACACACACACACAGCACTGGTGGACAGTAAGTAAACGTAATTTGTTTCTGTACTTAAGTAATTTTTTTTTTTAAGTAATTACTATACTAAGTTTTTCCATTTTGGTTGAATTTTTATTATCTGACTTTTTCCTCCACTACATTTTGAGAAATCTGTCGTTCCTTTTGGTTTCTGTGTGAAAATTTAACACGTCAAAACAAAATAAGCTCAAAGCCAGAGCACCAATCAGGGAACAGCGGTCACTTTGTTTAGAGCTGGTTTTGACCTGTTGGTCATACCGACCCAGTGCAGCACACGGTTCAACGTCAGCGCAGCTGTCAACATCAATGTCTGTTCAACATCAATGATGAACTAACCTAACTTTGTGTAAATAGAGCACAATATAGAAATATGTCCACATATGCAGTCGTGACTGACGCGGCTTTTTTCTAAATTTCTACAAACACCATTTCATTTTATAGTAAATTAGTTTGGGCTGGTTTATGTTTATGAACAGAGACCTACAGATCAACATAGTAAAGGAGCTCATTTGTGATCCTAAAGTTTTATTAAACTTAAACTTGTAACTAAGTTGAATGAAGCTGATTACTCTTAGTACTTTTACATTCAATACTTAAGTACATTTGAAGGCAAATACTTTTGCACTTTTACTCAAGTGGAGTTCTAAAGGGAGGAACTTCTACTTTTCCTGTAGTAATATCTAACTTGGGTATCTTTACTTTAACTCGTACATGATTTATGCACTTCATCCACCACTGATATACACAGACACAAACACACACATTTCTTATACATATTAGAGAGAAAGAGAGACAGAGAAATAGAGAGATGGCAACCTTTTGAGTGTCGTTTGAAGATATAAATGAAAATGTATATTTTTCTCTTGGAAATATAAAAGTCCTCCAAAATAATACAGTGTGTCCCTCTCATGGGGCCTGCACAGAAATTTCCAATCATCATAACCTAATAAACACTGGAAAAATGAACAGGTTGAGACCAAACTTTTGACATAATCTCTTAAAATATAAAGGTTCCCAAATGGTTCTTGACCAGGGCAGAATGTCTGCATTATGCATCGTTAAGAACCATCTACTGAAAGGATCTATAGGGAACCAAAAGTCGTTCTCCCATGGCACTGCTCCAAAGAACCTGTGTCTTTTTATTTTGGACCATTTTGTAGAATTAGCAGGCACTTGCATTTGCAAGGCCAGAAATTCGTGACTCGGATATCCGGTCCAGAGTTAATATCGTTGCTCAAGGTCAGTGCGACCTGAAGGTGAGCAGCCGCCACAGGAGGAAGCATCAGAGACGCTCGAGGTATGATTTCTGGGCAGCTCTGTCCACCCTGAGCTCTTAAATGAGCTCCAAAAAAACATCATAAATCACAACATGAGACCACTTATCAGGGCTTGAGGCCCAATAAAGCCGCCAAACTCTTCAGGCTCCAGCACCCCCACTGCCTCCAGGTAGTGGAAAAACAAAGCGATAACAATTCAAAATACGAGCGCTCCTGGCTGCCTTCCTGCAAAGCTTTGTGGGGGGAAAAAAGTGCCTCCTAAGGAGCGGTCTGGGTCTTGTGGGGTAAGAGAGCCAGACTACTGTGAACTAGTGAAAAAGGCCCAGTGTGTCTATTTCAAACAAAGGGGGCAAAAGAAAAACACAATGTATCAGTCTGTGCGTAATCCCTGCTGACGTGGAACTGAAATAAGGCCAGGTGCTGCTCTTTGTTCCACACATATATACAGGAATGCACTACTGTTTAAAAAAAAAAAAAAACAACAGAGTTTGAACCAGTGAGGTGGAGTAACAATGAAGAGGGGAGTTGAATACACGGGGGGGAAAGTTGGGATGCAATCAAGATTACAGCATTCCAGCACAGTTTAGACTATAAAGGAAAACAAAGGGCCAGAGCAAGGCAATAAACAAAGGTTTCTCATATACACAACATCCCAGGTGAGTCGTAACTGCAGAACAGCAATAGACCATAATTTTATTTGTTTCACACAACTTTTGACTATCTAGGGGCCCCTTAACCACCAGCCCATCAGCTCAAGGTTAAATAAAATGTAAATTTCAAAAAGACTGAAATTATAGTGCAATAGGAAACAATATGACAAGGTTATCATGGTAACACGTTCTTTTACAGTGCCTCAAGTTCTAGACATTAACCAGGTACTAACTTAAAATTTTTGCATGGCAAGTTTCAAAGCAATCCAACTAAATTACACCGAAATGCCCACAGATTGTAGGTATTAAAGGGGAAATTCCATTGATTTTTCAACCGTTCTGCACTACTAAATGGCTAAGATGTAAACAAAGTCATTTAGTGGTGAATGTGAATGTGAGTATGTGAAATGCTTTGCTCTAGAAAAACTTACCAAGTCAGAAACGTTCAGTTGTGCTGAAAGGAACCAGGTGTTCACCATTAAAAGCTCCCTCCCAGAAAGTTATTAACGGAAATGACTATGAATGCGTTGTCTGATGTCTGATACACTGTTTTATGATAGTTTCAAGAAGATTTTGACCTAAATCCCATTAATTGTGGAGGAATTCATGTCGGGTGTCATGAGGCCAAAGAGTTCTAAAACATTTTTTTCCAGATAATTTTATAATCAACATTACATATAAAAACTCAGAAGACACATGCAGGCTGACTGGTGGTTCTGGATAGTAAATAAAATGGCTATATTTGTGTTGTAGACATTACGACCCCCGGTTCCCATCACCACCACTGTAAAGGAATCGGAGTCCAAGTTTCTCCACATTTTTTTTCCCTTAAAATGAACCTTTCACACTTTATTTACATCTGAATTGTACAGAAATTAAAAAAAAAAGTTGATGGAGTATCCTTTAAGTGAGTATGTGGTACAAACTCCAAAACATTGTGCTATTATTTTGGGTTAAAAGTACCAGGTTACTTTACGGCACACGAGTTAAAGTACAAAAGAGTTTTCCATACGACAACTTTTACCTAGAAGGAAAAAAAAATTATCACTGGAAACTCGATGATTCTCAGTATGTTTTTTTTCTCTCTTAAAAATCAAGAAATATGTTTTTTGTCCCGCAAGTTTACACAATATAACTTATCTGGTCCTTGGAGGTGTTTCTGATCTACTTTCCTGCATAAACGTGTAACATTAGTGATATTTAGCGCAGGTGTATATTTACATTACATTAGCATTTGGCCCCGGTCGGGGAATCGAACCCAGGCCCTCCTTGCTGTGAGGCGACAGCGGTACCCACCACGCCACCGTGCCGCCATTTGTACCGACCAGCTCGTTATATTTAGGAGGTATTTTACTATGGCCTTCATATCAGTTAGATTGTCTTGGAACCTGCACTCCCAAATAATTATCTAGTACACTGGAACTGATATCCCACACTTACCTGGGCTAGTATCTAGAACAGTGGTTCCCAACAAGGTCCTTAGGGCTTTCCAAATGATCCACATTTTCCTTCAAAAATGTGGGGGACCCTGAGGAACAGTGTGAGAACTACTGACCTAGAACTTGGGGTACTGTAAAGTGTTACTATCACAATACATTAGATCACTACACATTTACATGAGGACTTCACACATTTTCCATTACATCTGGCCAATTATCTTTCCATGCTCAGCCTACAAATGCGTTTTCATAGCAACTGCAGCGCAATTTGTCATTCTGTAAAGTTTGACCATCTATTGATGCCCTGATCATTAATTTGATGGCAATTTCAAATTCATTTAGTCAAACTTGCTGACAGTCAGTCTTTCACCAAAAGCTCACACTGTAAGGGCTAAATGAACACATGAAACACAAAACGTTGCAATGTAAATGACATTACCGGCTTTATAATGAGCCAAATTAGCATTTAAATTTCAATCACATTTGTGAGAAGATTATAGTAACACGGAACGGACTGAAATGTTAGCCCATTACGCAATCATCTCTCCTTTTTTTGTCTTCTTAAACTTAAGTTAAAAAAACTGCTTTTCTGTGTTTAGGCACTACTGTGCCTTTCATATATTACATTTTTGCTCTATTGCTCACTTCTAGGGCAAAGCAGGCTTTTCACAAAAACATGGCTAATCAGCAGCCTCTAATGCATCCACCTGCAGGACGGAGCTCATACAGACCCACCATTAGTGTGTAGAGGTGGGAATATTTCTTCAGAAGCCACAGCATGGAACAGACTGAACACCTGCCAATAACGCTGTTTTTCCTTCAGATATTTTTTCTCTTTTTTTCTCTCTGGAGTCAGAAATCTTTTTTTGAGGTTTGGAACGGCCCTTTATGTTTCCTGTGCATGTAAAATTAGAAACTTTATAACCTTCGACATGAAATTCTGGCGCAAAGCAAGTGCGTGCTGGCTCACAGAGCTCGATCCAGCTGGGGAAGCCCTTCTCAGGCAGGTACGCAAGTAGGCGCTTTAGCCTTTTTCACAAAAATGAAGAAGAAAAAAAAAAAGACTCTGGAATTGTTCTGAGGAATAATACAGTGATCCTATAAGACAGTGTTGTGTTCTTTTGGGTTGATCAGACTGATGATTAATTTAGGTGGCATTCAAGAAGGAGCAACTTATAAATCTGTAATTCCTGGTGCAGAAACGCACACAACGACATTTCATATATTTTCCTCTTAAATTCTGAATCCACAACTCTTTACAAACAGAAAGGACATTTAAGACTACATGCTGTCCTCTACTGGTGGCAAGGTGAAACTACACGTTGCCAAGCCAGTTGTCCTTTATTTAATTATCTTACCAATGGCAATATATTTCAAGGCATCTTGGCACAATGAGGCACTTTCATCATGTATAATGTGAGAAAAGTCACAGTATGAAAATCATTTGCTCTTCTTTTTGACTACAGGTATTTCAGAGTAATCACAGAGACCTTCACTGTCATGTGCTTTCCTCTTCCGACTGCTTTTGTCACTGATGTATCCGCTGGAGTCACTGTGTGGGGGCTCGGTGGGAGAAGGCAGCTCCTCATTCACCTCCTGCCTTTTATCCTTTTTCTTTTTCTTCTTCTTTTTCTCCTCTGTATGGATGCTGGCATCAGGGTCCACCTCCATTCCGCTACTGTTAACATCATGGCTCTCTGCCTCAGCTGCCTGGTTGCCCTTAATGTCCTCTACAACCCCCACGTCCGTGTGCTTTTTTTTCTTTTTCTTCTTGGGCTTTGAAGGACTCACACTGTCAGTGGCTTCTTCAGCAGTGGCTGAGTCCACTGTCATGTTTTCACCTTGTTCCTCAGTTGCTGCACTGCCGAAGGAATCAACAAGCTGCTGTACCCTGGAAATACATCCAAACAGCACAGCGTTTGAAGGTGGCACAGACACAGCTAACACAATCCACCTAATACAAAATAAACTCACAACTGACCAGGCAAACAAGGCAATACTCTCAATCGTGTGCAAGAGAACTTAAAGTAGTAATTCCTGCCAAACCAAATTCCCTCTTTTCCATCCAAATCCAAATATCGTCAATCAGCCAAGAGATGTCTGGTATCAGTCACTTCCTTCTTTGGTTTTGTGCTGAAGCTACAAGGTTAAAGTAGCTAAGGATGTCTATTCCTACTCGTTAGCATTGAAACTAGCAAACAAGTTAATTTGAGTGTTGAGATATTAACCTTTTCAACTCCTTGAGAGCACCAGTGTTTCCAAAACACTTCATATTCTTCATAACTTTCATATTTCATAAGCTACATTCAGAAGCTGGGAGTCGTATGAGGTTGTAGCTCTTCTCTCCAGTCAAATAGATAGTGATATCATTTTAAACCCTTATAATAAAAGAAGCTGAACTCAGTTTTTTCTACTGAAAGTCGACCCATTTTCCCACAAATCTGGGCTATAAACTATAAACAGCTGGCATCTCTTCAGTGATCTGCTCTGTAAAAATGATTTTTTATAAAATAAGTTATACTTTATTAATACCACAAACGGGGAAATTCCACCTCCGCATTTAACCCATCCGTGAAGTGAAACACCACATACACACTAGTGAATAGACACACACACACACACACACACACACACACACACACACATACTAGGTGGCAGTGAGCACACTTGCCCAGAGCGGCGGGCAGCCCAACCCTCGGTGCCCGGGGAGCAATTAGGGGGTTAGGTGTCTTGCTCAAGGACACCTCAGTCATGTGCTTCGGCCCTGGAGATTGAACCAGCAACCATCTGGTCACAGGGCCGGTTCCCTAACCTCCAGTCCACGACTGCCCCAAAACACAGTGTCTGAGATTTTTGGCTTTCAGCAGGAAATTGTAAGCATACAGCAATGTGTGTGATTATAAAACTTAATTTGAGGAGAGCTTTTACCAAAAAAAAGTTCATTTAATTCATGCAGTTACTGAAAATGTACTGAATAATTGATTTGGTCATGTAAATTCAAATGGAAAAACCAAACAATCCCTGGTGAATAACAGGTTTAAGTAACGTCAACTAAACCCAGGAATATTGTTTCTGACACTGTACAACATACTGTTATCTGCAGACAAAGATGTTGAAAAGATGGTGCTTCAAGGGTTACTTACTAAACAAACTGCTCTATATAGAACCACGAACACTCACAGAACCCTTTGCATGATTCAAGTGATCTTTGCATCATGGAAGGGTTCTTTGGACTGATGGAAAATGTGCATGAATACGCTATAGATGGAACCCTTTTTTTATATAGCGCCCAAAAGTGTTCTTTTGTTACAAGCTTGAAAGCAATAGAAACAATAGAAGATCCCTTCTGGATGCTACATAGAACCATTTTCAAAAAGGTTCTACATAGAACCATCTACAGCACATTCACCATCAATCTGAAGAACACTTTCAGGATGCAAAACACTCTAATCATGTGAATGGCTCTTTGAGTGTTCATGGTTCTATGTAGAACCATTTCCTTTACTAAAGAACCCTTGAAGCACCACACTTTTTAAGAGTGTACAGAAAAACTTTAGGCTCCAGGATAACTGCAACTAGTCTTTCATTACATCATATATTTAAGGCCAATTTTAAGCATGTCCTGGCTGTGCTACATTTTGGTTAAAGCAGACACATGCAGAGACAAACCCTAAAGAAGGGCTGAGACCCTGGCCTTTCGCCCTTAGACTGTACTAATGCCCTCCTGGTCGGACAGTACAGTAAATGGGTTTCATATGACCCGTCAGTGATTAATTGTCCATATTTGTTTTCTTTTTACACATAAATACAAGGTAAACATTTACTATTCTTTCAAAGCTCATTATACCTGTGCTTCTCTAGTCTTCCTTTAATCAAAAGGACGCCAGCCGAATCAGCATCCAGCTGGAACACTTCAAACTCCAGGCTGCCTCCCAGCTTCAGGCCGGAGTCCCTCCACTGCTCAAGGTTCAGCTGAGCTGGCTTAAGCACACAGGCATTAAAGCAGCCGTGCACCAGGCAACCCACATGGCCCACTGCTATTTTATTTATCACACCCTAAATGAAGAACACAATAAAACACAGTCCATAAAATCTAAACATTACACAAAATCAATTATTAAGCATAACTGTGGGGTGGACAAAATGGCAGAAATGGGGGGGGGGGGGGGGGGGTAACAATACACAGTGTAACAATATTTATCATCATCATCATCGTTAACCGCTTAGCCCAGATAGGGTCGCGGTAACAGTTCAGACAGCAGAGAATCCCAGATGACCCTGTCTTCCGCAACTTCTTCCAGCTCATTCCCGGGAACCCCAAGTCACTCCCAGGCCAACTTGGAGATATAATCCCTCCAGCGGGTCCTAGAACAAGCCCAGGGTCTTGTCTCAGTAGGCCGTGTCTGGTACAACCCCACCCAGAGGCGTCCAGGTTGCATCCGGATCAGATGCCCGAACCACCTCAGCTGGCTCCTCTCAATAGGGAGGAGTAGCAGCTCTACTCTAAGCTCCTCCCAGATGGCCGAGCTCCTCACCCTATCAAATAGAGTGTAGCCCTCCACCCTGCGAAGAGGCTCATTTCTGCCGCTTGTATTTGCGATCTTCTTCTTTCGGTCAAAGCCAGTTTCCGCAACCGAGGATTAGAACGCCAAGGCCCATGCCTTCGGACACTGCCCGATCCACAAAGCACCGAACCCCTACTACTGCCCCTCCCATTGGTGGTGGGTCGAAGGGAGGGGGGACTCATGTAACCCCTTCGGACTGGGCCCGGCCGGGCACCATGAATTAATGCCCGGCCACCAGACGCTTGCTGGTGAGCCCCTCCCCCAGGCCTGGCTCCAGGGTGGGGCCCCGGAAACCCTGATCCGGGCAGGGTACACAAGTCCCGAGTTAGGGTGAGAAGTTCGGTCATCCGGGAGGGACTCGGGAGTAGAGCCGCTGCCTCTTCACGTCGAGAAGAGCCAGTTGAGGTGGTTCGGGCATCTGGTTAGGATGCCTCCTGGACGCCTCCCTTGTGAGGTGTCACAGGCAAGTCCACCAGGGAGGAGACCCTGGGGAAGACCCAGGATACGTTGGTGTGACTATATTGCCCAGCTGGCCTGGGAGCGCCTCGGAATCCCCCCCTGAGAGCTAGTGGAAGTGGCTGGGGAAAGGGAGGACTGGGCCTCATTGCTTAAGATGCTGCCCCCGCGACCCGAACCCTGGAGAAGAGGAAGATGATGGATGGATGGATGTATTCTTTCGGTCATTACCCACAGCTCATGACCATAGGTGAGGGTCGGGACGTAGACTGACTGGTAGACCCCAAGATACTTAAACTTTTCTGGGTTAAGACCATGGACTTGGAGATGCTGATCTGCATACCAACCGCTTCACACTCGGCTGCAAACCGCTCCAGTGAGCGCTGGAGGCATCCATGTGATCCAGTCAAAAGAACATCATCTGCACATTGCAGAGATGCCACCCTCTGGCCTCCACACATAATGCCCTCCTGACACTCTGTCCATGAATATCATGAACAGGAGTAGAGACAGGGCACAACCCTGGCCGAGCCCAACGCTAAATAGTCCGATTTATATGTAATTTTTTTTTTTTTATATAAATCTGAATTTCAAAAAGTTGGAAACAGTTTCCTCACAAAAGTTAATAGATTCTCAAATATTGTTATTAAAATGGGTTTTAGCTTTTCAGCTTTTGAATATTTTAATTAAACTGAATATTTTATCAAAATCAATAAAAAAAAAAATTATGTAGCCCTACAATAAGCTCCTTACGATAAAAGGCATACAAGCCAAAAAAAAAAAAAACCTGTATGAAGGAAAACTCTTACCACAAGCTTTTCTCCTTTCCTTGGTTTGAAGACCACAAACGAGGCCTCAATGTCCAAGTGAATGAAGCCTTGGTCATCCAGTATGTTGCCATGTGGTTCTAAAACTTTGATGTGGTCATATGCCAGGGGAACACCTTTCAAACTGAGACAGGAGATATCCGACTTATCAACAAGACTGAAGATCATCAGTAAGACAGCAACAGCATTCACAGATCCCATTAACCTCAGATGTTAATATCACAGCCAAGCGAAGGTTTGAAAGGCCAGAGTTTGGTGATTTCACTGCTCTGACAGACCTACTAAAACTGGCAAACAACTGATGAGGCAAATCAGGGGTGCTTTGGCAGAAACATCACCATAGCTATACTGCTTACAGAAAACCAGAACATGGAACATGACTGATTTGTCCATTTAGCAAACTGAGCCAGTGATCTACAATCCTGGTTTAGACAAACCCCATGGAAATGTTAGGATTTTTTTCAAAATGCAATAATTTCATGGTTAAGATGTAAACAAAGTAATTCAGGGTGATTTGGGGCAAAAACGCTGCGTTTTACTCTCTTAAAAAAGATGGTTCTTTGGGGGCTCTTTAGTAAAGAAAATGGTTCAATACAGACCCACGAACACTCACAGAACTCTTTGCATGATTAAAGGGTTCTGTAGCGGCCAAAATAGACCTTATGTTGTTATAAATAGAAATTAATGTTTAAAAAAGAAATAATTTTGTTTGAATTTATAATTTCATAGATATGTTTATTTTTGTGATTCAAATGATGAATATTACATAGGGAAATTAAAAGAATTAGAATTCATATGTTTAGGTTGTCTGTCGTATATGGTTTAAAAATGTGTACTGTCGCTTTAATAATGGGCCGAGTCGGCTACCATACACTCTCGCGTTTCTGTTTTTAGATTTTATTTAATCAGCGGATATTTTAGTTAGTTCATGTTTCTTTTGTAAATGTTAAAAGGTAAAGTAAACTTCAAGCTTCGTTTCAAGACGTGGTGGAGTGGATTTATTTCAAATTACATGGACATTCAGAGCGAAACAACAACTTTGGGTCGGAGAGTTCGTCGCTGTAAGAAAAAGCACATTCCTAGAGTTCTCATCAAGAACAAGCCTCTTTAGGTTCTTTGCATCATGAAAGGGTTCGTCAGACTGATTGAGAACGTGCTGCATATGGTTCTACATACAAGTCTTCTACATAGTAGCAAAAAGCGTTCTTCTATTGTGATGTTAAGCTCGTAACAACAGAAGAACCCATTTTGCTGCCATATAGAACCCTTTTCAAAGACATTTTGCTTAGAACCATCTAAAGAACAATCTCTATTAACCTAAGAACCCTTTAAGTGTTCAAGAAACATTTTCTTTCCTAAAGAACCCTTGAAGATCCATCGTGTTTAAGCGGGTAGATAAACTTACGGAGTCAGAACTGTTCACAGTGGCGGTGGTAGGAACCAGACGTCTGAAGAATTTAATGCCTTTAAATGCTCCTTCACAGAGTTATTACACACTGGTTATGAACACACGGTCTGATGACTGGGACATTGACTTATGATAGGTTACTTATAAAGTCTCGGCCTAAAAAGTCCTGTTGATATAAGTCCAATAAATGTTTATTTCTATACATTTGTGGCGGAGGGGTACATGCATGGCAATGTGAGGTAAAATAGTCCCCAAATAGAGGCTTTTACTCAGACTCTCATGAACATTACGTATAAAAACACAGAAGGTTCACTCTAGGCTCGCTGCTGGGTTTAGATAGTAAATAAAATGACTGTGTGTGTGGGGTAGACTTTATGGCCCCTGACTCCAACCCCCACCTCAGTAAGGAAACCTGAGTCTGTAAGTTTTGGTGGAATTTCCCTTTAGACATTAACAAATGCAGACATTTCTATAAACAGCTGAAACATTTAAACAGCCCACATCAACTTAGGTAGCTAGGATGAAGCTCAAGTCAGCGAATTTTCCCGTTCTACCTTAAATGGTGCAGCAATTCCACACAACCTGAGGCACCAGAACGTACCTGCTGCACCATTTAAGGTGGAACGGGGAAAATAGACGAAGACTTCAGAACAATCCTATCGTTAACCTACCTGTTAGAGTATCTCAGGAGTTCCGCGTTCAGCTCCTCCTGGATGCCTGTCCGCTTCTTCTTCAGGTACATGGGCGGCAGGGCGACGTGTCTGCGGCTCGAGAGCATCACCAGACACGAGTAGGGCGCCTGCTCGAGCGCGCACGCCTGCGCGAAAGTCGGCAACAAACACGGGGAAGCGACGGCACCTCCACCCGCCGGTGGACAGAGCTCGGCGGACACTCCGGCGGACGCAGCGGCCCGTTTCGGATCCTCGTCGGACGCCTTCGAGTTTGCCATGTTTGCCGTAAAGCAGGGAAAGGACATGCGGTTTGTTTCCTCGTGTAGTTAGAGACAGCGCTGCGAACCCCGAGCTGCACTACCGCCCCCCACCGGTAAGGAGGAAGATAACAACTACAAACGGAAGGTTAGCAGGGCAGCGGGTCCCAAGCCTGGTGCTGGATGGTATCAGCATTATCGTTAAAAGGAAGACACTGACGATCTAAGTGAATAAATAAATCGACAAATGAATAAGTATTTTGGTACTCATCTTTTCTGTTTGATCTGTGGTCTTATGTGATTTTTCATTGAATACTCATAGTTCCTCTGGTTAAGATTTATCACCTGTCTGTAAAGCACCTTGAGCTGCCACCTGTATGAAAAGTGCTCTATAAATAATAATAATAATAATAATAATAATAATAATAATAATAATAATGATAGTAGTAGTTAAGAAATAAGTAAATATAATGATTATTTCTAATCTGAATTACACCTAGGAATTTTAAATGAATTGTATTATTATAGGGATTATTTTAACAAATGATTTCTCACTTCTTTCAAATTGTCCAAACACAGTTCCTTCATGCACTTTAACATGCAGGCGGTATATTTTTACATGTAACAGTTTTGACTGATGAGTAGTTTAGCATCTAATGCAATGAAAGTAGAATTTCAGCATCAACATATAAACTGAACTAGCAGGTCAAATTTGAACTTGTACATGTAGTGATGGGGCAGTCGTGGGCTGGAGGTCAAGGAGCCAGCCTTGTGACCGGAAGGTCGCTGGGTTGATCCCCTGAGATGACACTGCGTGACTGAAGTGCCCTTGAGCAAGGCACCTAACCCCCAACTGCTCACCTGGTGCCATGGATAGGGCTACCCACCACTCCAGGCAAGTGTGCTCACTACCCCCTCGTGTGTGTGTGTTCACCAGTGTAGTTTCACTACACGGATGGATTAAATGCAGAGGTCTAATTCCTCTGTGCGCAAACACAGCTGGCCAATGGTTCTGAATTATGTGATTTATGAATAATGTCAGTTCCTCCCATTAAAATTAAATGGGAAAACATGAATAGTTACTAGTGTAAACTGCAATCTTACGTGCAGGAAACAGAATTGCTACAACCAGAAGTTGAATTTGGACACTTTAGACATTTACATGCCTGCTTCTATGTTTTTAGTACTAATAGTAACATTTTTACATGCTCATGTTGAATTTCTGATATCAAAAATAGTGGATATACATATTTATATAATGCATGCTGGATATTGTAGAGAGTGAACAAAAGCATGTTATCAAAATCATTGTAAAATCCTGAATTCTGTCAAAGTGATGGAGCTGAGGGATATGATGCTGTGCTATGGTATTGTATAACAGGCTAAACTCTAGGTTTAGGCTGGAAAGACATTTAGAATACCATGTGCCAAAAGTAAAGATCAGCCAATAGTTCTCCTGTTGATCCGTTCTGGCAGACAGGCTCTAAAATCTTCCCACAAGAACGGAGGCTGTTATAGCTGTAAGGGGTTGGGTGGAGGGGACAACTCCATACTAATGTTTGCGGTATTTGAATGGGATGTTTAACAAGCTCATGTAGGCGTGATGGTCAGATGTCCACATACCTTTGACCATACAGTGTATTTTAATAAAATTATCATAATCTTTTCAGAGCCAATGTTTTTCGCAAGACTGAACTAGACTGACCTCTACCTACTCTCTGGCCTTCTTTCACATGCTAAACTCTGCTGCTCATCTGGTCTATAACTTATGAAGTTCTCTTATGTGACTCTGTAAGCACTCCACTGGCTCCAGCATGGCAGCAAGGATCAATACAAAACTCTGTTGTTCTTTCTTTGTAAGCCTTAAGGAACTCAGTCCTGCACTTTCTCCAAACTATGGTTCAGAACTGCAGCCTAACTCAAGTCTTTGATTTCAGGACCGCTGGCATGTCCCTCTGTACAACTGAAACATGCTTACAAGGCACAAATCTCTCTGTTATAAAGTCCTTGTTGCTGTATGGTGGAATGAGTTTCCATCACAGGTCCAAACTGACTCATCTCTGATCAAGGAATCCTGCACAGCAATGCAATGTATCTGAGTACACATCGCTGATGTTGGAAGAAAACCTGGTATCTCCATTTTTGTTGTTTGTCAGTTTTTGACATAATTTGAAAATACTGGTTGCCCTTTACGTAGTGTGTAAAATTCATGAAGAATGGACCAAACCAAATGGCCCAAAATGACCTGGAGAAGTCTGGTTCCATTGACTTACATTAAAAGTAAAGAAGGTTTTTTCCTTCTCCTGCAAAGTTTGCTTTTTGGAGATACAAGGTTTTCTTCCGACAACAGCGATATGCTTTTGGAAATGCACACTTAAAGGAGAATCTCATCCATTTTTTTAAACGTCTGCATCATTAGACAATTAACATATACACAAACTCATTCAGAGTTGATGTGAGATGCCCTGTTCTAGAGAAACTCTCTGCAGTGTCAGAGTAGCGGTGATTGGACCCAGGGTTAGGTCCAGGGTTGGACCTAAAGGGTTTAATGCCTCTCAAAATTCCCTCACAGGCAGCTTATTACAGGAAACAATTTGAATACACTGTCTGATGCTTAAGACTCTGTTATACTACAAAGTTTAGTACCCAAAATTGTTTTTTCCAAGATTTACCACTATTGTACTATCATCAACACTACATATAAAACTCACAACACGTGTAGGTTCCTTTTGGATAGTACATAAACTAGCCGTTTTTGCGTTGAAGACATGGAGACCCCTGGTTCTTTCACTACCACTGTAACGAAATCTGTACTGAAACTTTGAATTTCACATCAAACCACTCTGAATGACTGAAGGATCTAACTATACTGCATTTTTAAAAATCAAAGCTCCTGAATGGTTCTTGGTTCAGGGGTGCATTCTAGAAAAAAAATGAACTGATGTTTTACAGAACTAGTTCTTTAAAGAGCAGTCCGCTGATGAGGTTGGTAGAGAACCAAAAATATTATGTGGCATTGCTCCAAAGTATGTTTAAGCACTTACCTGATCTATTTACTTGCTGGAAAGTTCTTCTTACTACATGCAGATGAGGCTTGGCTGCTCTTATTGTCAACCGACTGCTGCAATTTGAAATGTTTCTTTACCTAAGAACAATTATCTTGTACTCAGGCTATCATTAAATGATTGCTTTTATGTTGCAAGTCCTTTCAGATTCTCTCTGTAACTTCTTACTTGTTTTTGTAAGACACTCTAGATAAGAGCATCCGCCAAATGACTGTAAATGTAAGTATTGACCCTCTTATCCATTAGTGTCAGACCTGATGTAGCCTTAGAGGCACCAGTGAAGGTCAGGCAGGCTGGCAAATGTACAATGACCAGAGCGAGTTTGTATGTACCAGCGGACAGTGCTGCATGGTGGCAGGTAACATGCTGACAAGTAATGACAGTAGAACTTAGTCAGCAGGGCACTGGGCTGTTTTTGCTGCCGTGGTGGTCCTCCACTCTCAAACACAAACACATCAGTGAGAAGCTGCACTGAGCCACGATCAAGCTGAGTTAAGCAGCCTGTAGTGATGTGTGTTTGTTTATGATAAAACAGCTATGTGTGTGATTTTATATATAATTTATAGTTTTGCAAAGTAAAAACAAAAACAAAGCAAAGAAGTCTCAAATACTGGTTTGCACATCAGCAAAATGTTGACTTTACAGGAAATGTCAAAAACATGTTTCACTTCTAATGTCAAAAAATATAATGACTTTTTTATTTGTAATTTTTAATATTTTTTTGGACAGTGATATGTTTTATGCTTTTTTTTCCACAGGCTCACAGGCCAAGTCAGGCTTGTGGCACAATCCTGTTCAGCCTCCAAAATTATTTTAATTTTCTATGAATAAAGGGAGATTCGCTTGAAAGAGGCCCTGAATACTCTTTTGTAACTCCCGTTACGATGAAGCAATCTGAACACACGGAGGTTAAACGTTGCGACGGCTGCCTACCTCATCACTCCAGCACAGGGGCATCTCGGCTTGTTCGAAGCTCAGTATATTGAGGAGCTTGTTTCATGTTGTTTTGTTCAGATCGCTTCCTCCTGGAGAGAGTTATTACAGAATATCAGAATCAGAATCAGAATCCTTTATTGATCCCGGAGGGAAATTGCAGTTGTGACAGTTGCAACCATTTATGTAAAAGAATAAACACTTTAATAATTTAAAACAAAGATAAAGAGAAATTTGCAATATGTACACAAGATTTACAAGTACTTATGAATATAGTAAAGTGGCAGTGACTGTGATAATAACTAAATATTAAACATCTAGTATAAAGCAGTTAAAATTATTGTACCTCTGAGTTTTTGCACACAATTATTATTATTACACATATGAACTGTTAGTTATTGAGTTTTGCACAGATGAACCACTCTTTGTGAATCACACACTGAGGGAGGAGTTATAGAGTTTGATGGCCACAGGTAAGAATGACCTCCTGTGGCGTTCTGTGGTCATTTCGGTAGAATGAGTCTTGCACTGAATGAGCTCCTGTGTCTCATCACCGTGTTGTAGACTGGGTGGGAGCCATTGTCTATAATGGCCTGCAATAATCAGGGCCTTTTTGGAGTGAATCTGCCTGTATTAGCCCATTTCACCATGAACTACACTACAATTCCCAGCATGCACTGCAACATAATGTGTGCTCCCACCCCCTCCCCAACAAGGATCCATGGGACAGCACAAAAGAAAAAAAATGCTAGTTGTCTAGTTCAAGCAAATGGGCAGTTTTAAAAACCTACTGCACACTGGGGTCATTTAAAGAGGTTTAATAGTGATCTGCAGCTAATGTAGTCTATTGTTTTATATAAAGTGTTCAGTGCCTTTTTTTGTCATTGTAATTTTAGCATATGTGGAATAAGCAATGGCCAGCGGGGGTCGTGCAAAATGTTAAGTAAAAATGAAATAAAAACACAGCTGGTCCACTGTGATTTTTTAATATGGCCCTTTTAGTGGTTGAGTTTTAATGGTGAAGTTTGACACCCCTGGTGAAGACTTCAATGCTATGAAAAACCCAGTGTGCAGAACTGTGCAGAAGCCAAAACAAGAAACAAATAAAACCATCTTCTATTTTAGATTACTTCATAAATGTTTGTCTATTCTTACACTGTCAGAAAACAATTCAATGCTGTGAGCCCTTATATCCAGACCTCAGCATCACTGAATGTGTTTGGGATTACTTGGATCGTGATAAGCAGGAAATGCAACCAGCTTCTAAGACTGAATGTTGCAGGTGTGGAAAAACATCCCTGCAGAAAACTGAAAGCAAACATCTCTGAATAGAACGAAAGCTGTAATAAAGGTAAAGTGGGGACACACAAAATACTGAAAACTGCGATATTTGTTTTTTTAAGGCTTCTCTTAAAAGTTGAAGAACTTAACTGACTGCAACTGAAATAAAAGTGTGGTCTCTGTCTTTTGCACAGTCCTTTATAATTTGTTTTCTATAAAGATATGTAGATGGTTTAAGCATCTACATAGGCATCAACTTTATTGGTTTATGTTTAGCATTCACCAGAAAACACGTGTACATCGTCGCTGCCCAACGGAAATCATGTATCTCCATTTTTGTTCATTTGTAGCTTTCTACATCATTCCAACAAACCAGATGTCCTTTACATTGTGTAAAAAATGATGGCCCATGATGAATGGGCCAATAGAAATGCTTTAAAATCACTTGGAACAAAATCTCTTTACATTGACTTCTATTGCAAGGTAAGAGTGAAGTTACTATTTTGGAGATTGGCGACATACAAAGTACAATTAACTTAAACCAAGAGGTTTAATCGTGTTGTATACAATACGCATCGCTGTTGTTGGAATAAAACCTCGTATCAAAATGGAAACATTACAGGAGAAGGAAAAACCATATTTCACTTTTAATGTAAATCAATGGAATCAGACTTTTTTCCAAGTCATTTTGGGCCGTTTCTTTTGGTCCACTCATCATGAAACTTACACATAATGTAAAAAGCAAATGGCATTTTCAAATTATATCAAAAACTGAAAAATGGAGATTTTCCATTTTTTGTTTCTGTGTATGTGTGCATTGCTGTAATGAGCAACAACAACTCCATGTAGATGCATTTCAGTCTTTTTTATTTCATTTTCATACGAAGCCTATATATAAAAATACTGTAAATCAATAATTTGTCCCTTTTACAAGCATTTTACATTGTGCATTTTGTATGTTTGAGGTCAGAGCATTCAATATGCCATACAGGTCAGCGTTACAATTTCAGCATCAACATTCCAGTAACCTATCACCAGGGATTAATGGAGAGATGCAAGATGAATGCAACACAGAGGAGGAGGAGGAAGAGGAGGAGGGGGGGATGAGAGAGGAAAGGAAAGGATTATACATGCTCGTTTTGTGCTCATTTGGGTACAATGCTCTATGCATGTCATCAATCTACTGCACTTCTTAATGACCTCTTCTCAGGTCAGCGAGTAACTGAATGCTGATTGGCGGTCAGTCCACAGAGGTGAGTTCTTTTTTGCCACAGTAGTGTTACCTGACCCAGAGTCTGTAGTCTGCAAGGAGAGCTGAAAAGCGCCCCACTGACGGCTGTTAGCCCAAAAACGTCAGCACCACTTATCACACAGCGATGGTCCTGCCAAGACTGCGCAGATATCAGACTGTCACGGTGATGCACTGCGTCCGTTGAATGTGATTTGGGGGATGCCATTGCTGGAGTTATCTAGCACCTCCTGTTTTGAAAGAGACACAGAAAGAGAGAGAGGGAGGGACATTCACTACATTTCAAATGTTTGGAACGCATGTTGTATCGTTCTATTTTATACAATAAAGATCTGCGATATTGACTGCAATAGTAGAAACTACAAGTATTTTAAATTCAACATACACGTTTTGCAGGAAATAGAAAGTTATTTTAGGTAAAAGAAATACATTTACATCTATACTACCATTCAAAGGTTTTTAATTTGTCATCATAATATAATAAATATAATAGTAGTTTACTTCTACACAAATTTCTAACTTTAAATATTAACTAACACATTAACTACTACTTTATAAAATAGACATCTGTTCTGTTTTTTGTGGAGCAACAAGTTTTTACATGATACCCAATAATTTAGTTGTCTTATTTAGCGATCATGTTAATAGCTACTTTTGAAATACGAGGCATTCTGGATATAGATTTTATTATATAGATATAGATTTAGATTACATTTAGATATAGACTTCCTTGGTCATAGAATCTGTCCTCAGATGTATATATACATATATATATATATATATATGTGTGTGTGTGTATGTGTGGGTGTGTGTGTATATATACATGCACTATATTTCCAAAACTATTTGGTCGTCTGCCCTCACATGCATATGAACTTGAGTGAGATCCCATTCTTAATCCAGAGGGTTTAATATGATGTTGCCCCACCCTTTGCAGCTATAACAGCTTCAATTCTTCTGCGAAGGCTTCCCACAAGGTTTAGGAGGTGTTTATGGGAATTTTTGTCCATTCTTCTAGAAGCACATTTGTGAGGTCAGACATTGATGTTGGACGAGAAGGTCTGGCTTACAGTCTCCACTTTAATTCATCCCAAAGGTGTTCTATTGGGTTGAGGTCAGGACTCTGTGCAGGCCAGTGAAGTTCTTCCACAACAAACTCACACATCCATGACACTATGCGCCTCAGCATTCGCTGACCCCGCTCTGTCATTTTATGTGACTGACCACGTGGCTGAGTTGCTGTCATTCCCAAGTGCTTCCACTTTGTTATAATACCACTGACAGTTGACTGTGGAATATTTAGTAGCGAGGAAATTTCACGACTGGACTTGTTGCACAGGTGGCATCCTATCACGGTACCACACAGGAATTCACTGAGCTCCTGAGAGCAACTCATTCTTTCACTAATGTCTGTAGAAGCAGTCTGCAGGCCTAGGTGCTTAGTTTTATACATCTGTGGCCATGAAAGTGATTGGAACACCTGAATTAAATTATTTGGATGGGTGAGTGAAGACCTTTGGCAAAATAGTACATGGGTATATATATATATATATATATATATATATACATGTTTTATATGTTATGTTTTTTTAATATGTTGAACAGCAAATACAGCTTTTGTGAGTTGTATGTCAAACTGTGCAGCAGTGTGTCTTCTGTTGAGGATGTGTTTTTGTAATAAAATGAACTTTTTCATATGACTGTATCTGTGTGTCAGAGTGTGTTCAGGTGGGTGGTGGGTGTGTTGTGTTAGTACGCCTCCCTCTTGCTCTTCCTCTACCTTCTCGGCCATCTCGTGAGAATGATGCAGTGAGTGCTCGCGCTCCAGGAACATGCGCTGCTGCTCGCTGCTGGCCAGTCGGCAGGTCAACCAGGTGGACAGTGTGCAGCTACTGATGCCCAGGCAGGCCAAGGACATGGTGGCCAGATGCAGGGAGTGCACAGAGTCTGGCCGCTTCACCAGCGCCCTCACAAACTGAAAGTTCAGGATGCCTCCGATCAGGCCGCAAATGCAGCAGGCCGAGAACAGTATCATCTGAGAGAGAGAGAGAGAGAGAGAGAGAGAGACAAAGAGAGAGAGAGAGAGAGAGAGACAGAGAGAGAAAGAGAGAGAGAGAGACAAAGAGAGAGAGAGAGAGAGAGAGAGAGAGACAGAGTGAGAGAGAGAGAGAGAGAGAGAGAGAGACAGAGTGAGAGAGAGAGAGAGAGAGAGAGAGAGAGAGAGAGAGAGAGAGAGACATATAATGACAGACAGACATTTTCATTCTCTATTTTCATTTTAGTTGGCTAAGTTATAAGTGCTTCAGTGATTGACTGAATAATCATCAACAACCCTGATTATGGGAAAAGGTCAATATGCTGCATCATTTTTTCAACCCTTTAAATGGCCGGTGGCCACCGGCAGGCCGAAAGTTTTACTATACACTTCTATAAACTCAGAATAGCTCAGTTAGTTTGAATTGTAGTCCATGTAGTTACTGAATATTAAGCCTCAGTATGGCATAAGCCTCATGCTCTTATACTATATAACTTATACTGTAACTCAGGTAGCATGCAGATGTTTGCCATTTCTGACCTATTGTAATACACTGCAGGAAGTGTAAGGAACATTATAGCTTCTCTTGTTTTAGGAAAAAGCACTCCATAATGCTGAATGTAATGTTCATAAGATCCACATGATCATTCGGACAGATCGCAATACACAACAGGAAGAGCAGGGGGCGATAAAGCTTCTGTTGTTTCATTGTCAATCATTTGTCATACAGATGGAACATGATGGTGGTGGTCTGATAGGGCAACAGAATACATAATGGTTTGTAGAGCCAGTTAATAATAATAATAATAATAATAATAATAATAATAATAATAATATAATAGCTGCCTTGTTAAGCTGCCATACAAGAGCATCAGCAAACCTCCAGCAAACTTCCAGGTGTGTTTGTTTAGTATTACTGTATAAAAAGTAATAAGCTGTTAGAAGCTGTCAAACAGGAGAACCAGCAAACTCCAGACAATCTTCCAGCTTTCAGGTTTTTTTTTGATAGTTTTCACATTTTTTATGTGAGCATCTTGAAGGTTAAAGCATAGTCAGCAAAGTAAAACTGAATGAATGAGACATGGAGGGATAAAGGGAGAGCATTTTTGTGGCCATTACAGATTGTGCTGGCCTCTTGTTTTCAATTGTTCAGACAGGCTGCAGACAGAGCTGTTATCTAATGTCAACAAAACGCCAGCTCAACACTTTCCAGTAACTTTTACCTCAGATTACAGTGAGAGTAGACACTCCCTCGTGTTCTTCAGCCACGGTCGTGGCTCTCGTTATCACTGCACCCTTGATTAGTGGCACATACTAGCTCTTATAGCTCAAACTAGCCCTGTGCTGGACTGAGTATGCACTGCAAGAAAATCCATCTCCTGCTCCTCATTAACCCTCTGGAGTCCACAAACCTGCCCGTGTGTCAAATTCAATGTTTCTATATGGGCCATTTCCCATTTGGAGGGGAAACCAGGTCACAAAGAGTGCAGGGCTTAAAACAACACTTTAAAAATAGGCACAGCTCCAAAAGGTGTAATAATAGTTTTCCTTATAATTCTCTTTTTAATTTTCCTTTTATCCTGTTTCATAGCCGCTCTGCATCTGTAAAACATTTGAGAAACCATTTTTAATATAAAACTATATTTTTAAGCAGTTTAAGTTAGGAATTAGTATAAAACAGATTCATGTTTACTTTTATATAATTAATGTTGTACCACATTAAACAAATATGTATTTTATTTTAAAAAATCATGTCACAGAGATTTTGGTCACTGGTGTTATCAGGACTCTTATATTACACTTTAACATAGTATTTTCAGCTCTATTGAACTGCTTCTTTGGGTCGAGGCTCATCAGAGAGGAAGCATCTCAAGACATGAGAAGGTGAGTCACATTTCCTCACTGTATTTAATTAATTTATTAATTTTTTTGTTTATCAGGCAGGTCATAACATCTATGTGTTACTGGTGCTATGTGCTTTAATGTTTGGGTAACTAAAATTTAGCAAAATAATGCCAAATATATAATTTCATTACTGATTTTAAATAGTAGCACAAGGTCACCTGATCAGCCAATGAGTTAGCCAGTTTACAAAATCCTCAGCTTTAACCAGAATGTCACTGGAGTCACAGTGACTGGTGTTACACCATATTCAACACCAGTGACTGCAAAATATCTTTAGAATTAAGCTCTCCTTTTTGCATTTGTGATAATAGGAGATGGTAAAGGACATATTAAAATATTACATTTTTGGGATGAAAGAAATTAATTTTTTTATTGTATCCAGCTATCCAATTCCCACTCCAAATGGAGAATGACCCATATATGTTTCTTTATCTTTGTGATGATACAGCACAGAAATATAGTTCAAACATTTCCTGAACACCCTTTCCATTCAGTCTTATTTTGAGATTATACATGACTCACATCTGGAGTTATGAGCCTATGAAGAGGGGCTGAGATACAAATCATCTGCTTCTGACCATGTATAATTGGTGGACTTGTGCATCTACATTTTGTGTGAAACTGGCCAATGTGCATTCAAGAAATCACATGTGACATGAAGCATTAGTGTATAATAAGCCTGGGATTTTAAAGGGTCAATAGCTATGTTGACCTATCTATGTTCTGGCCATGAATACAGTATGTTTTTTTGTGTGTGTGTGTAGAAAGTGTTGCCAGGTTGGACAACCTTTATAACATGTTGGTAAATCCCCATTCAATATTATGAGATAATGCAGCACACAAATATGTTTTATTTATATTAATTTATTACATGTAGTATATATTATTATTTCAAAAGCTATTCACTTTGCATGTATGATATAATTAATTTAGTTTATATGTAATCTAGAATCAGAAATAAAGATTTGGAGGAATTCTCCACTCTGTGAAACAGTGCATGATCAAATAGTACAACATTTCAAGAATAACATTTCTCAAAGTAAAATAGCAAAGAAAATTTTCTTTCTATCATCTACAGTACATAACATCATTAAAATATTGAGAGAATCTGGAGAAATCTCTGTTTGTAAGGGATAAGGCCAAAACCAGAATTTGCTGGCCGTGATCTTTGGGCCCTCAGGTGGCACTGCTTTCAAAACAGACATGATTCTGTAGTGGAAATCAGTGCATGGGCTTCAGAAACACTTCTGAAAAACACTGTCTGTGAATATAGTTCATCGCTATATCCACAGATGCAAGTTAAAACTCTAAAATGCAAAGAAGAAACTATATATAAAAGGATCCAGAGATACAGCCACCTTCTCTGGGCCCAAGCTCATTTGAAATGGACTGAGGGGAAGCGGAAAAATGCCCTGTGGTCCAACAAATCAATATTTTATAACATAGTAATATTCTTCAGGGACTATTTTGCTAGACAACACCTTGCATATATTGTTCAACCATGAAAGTGTTTAAAAATAAATCTTAGGCAAAACTCTTCTTAAAACTATCATAAAACATTTTATCATGCACCATCATAGCTTTTAGAAAGATTAAACCCTTCAGACGTCTAGTTTCTAGCACCAACACTGTGAACTCTTCTGATTTTTTATGTTTCTCTAGACTGGCACATTTTACATCAGACCACTCTGAACAACTTTGTTTATGTCTTAATGACGTAAGTATGCAAAATATTTCAAAGATCCGTTATGTGGTGAAGTCCACTCTGAGTTCATTAGCTTTAATTGGATTTTTAGGGAATGGGGGTCAATGTTCTGTAAAGCTTGTCTACTGTGGCAACAGTTGCTATGAAAGAGCATGTCTGAGCATGTATCATCCTCATTCTGAATGTCCAGTATAGTAGACATTTCCCCCCTCAGGTATTCTAACTCCGTAGAAGCAAATATGTCACCACACTTACTTTGATATACTTCTACAGAAGATCTTTTATATCTTGTCATAAACAAAAATAAACATGGCAGCTGGTGAGATAGATGCTCACCTCCTCCAAGACCAAAATAAACTGTTTCTGAATGATCCTGTACGAATAATAGGAAATAGGACAGTTGTTTCCACATTCATTAATAATGAGATAAAGTTTAATGTCCAGTAATCTGGACTTCTGTAAATTATGCTGTGATTAGTATAACAGACTTACACATTACAAAGTTCAATTATTTAAAATGTAAGTTTATTGTGTTAAAAGTAGAATCTAATTTGTTCTTGGCATTCTATGAATTTGTGAATAATATTGTTTTTTTAATTATATCAATAGGTTCCACTGTCCAGTTTACTCAGCATTGAAATTAGGCACATTAAATCTTTTTGAAAAATGAACATGTTTATTATCATCAGGTTTATAGACCCAAACAAAAATAAACATTTCCTGTGCTATTTTTAAGCACAGAAACCCTATTTCTGTCTACAACACTGGGCTAGAGTAAAAAAGGAATGTACTGTATAATATTACAGAATTCTTTGTAAAATGTAATAAAGCTTAAATAATGCTTTCTGACTTTTTTCATCCATGACCTCAGTTTTTTAAGTTATTAATTAAGTGACCCTTATTAGTCCCACAACGGGGAAATTTCACCTCCTCGTTTAACCTATCCGTGAAGTGAAACACCGCATACACACTATTGAGCAAACACACATACACTAGGGGGCAGTGAGCACACTTGCCCAGAGTGGTGGGCAGCCCAATCCACAGCGCCTGGGGAGCAGTTGGGGGTTAGGTGTCTTGCTCATGTGCTGTCGGCTCTGGGGATTGAACCAGCGACCTTCTGGTCACGAGGCTGGATCCCTAACCTCCAGCCCTGACACTCTTATCCAGAGCGACTTAAAATTCAGCCATTTGTTCATTTTAGATGTAGTAATATAAATCAGTGTGCGTTTGAGATAAAAAAAAACTCTGTTTATTATCATGATGTAACAATTATTATGAAAAATGTTTCATATTTTAGGAGCCATGCAGACATCCAGGTGGTTCAAAGAGTTTAGACTTTAAACTTTTTCATGCAACTGTGCGTCCAGTAAACACAGAAAAAAAAGCAATGCTCTTGCTTTTGATAATAAATATGTTCACTCTCACATTTCATGCTCCTAAGTCCAAATGTCCAGTATAGTGGATGCTGGATATTATGTTTCTCAGTGTCATAAAAATGTGTTATGTAGTATGTTATTTCATAACAAAACGCTGTTTGTTTTTAAAGTGCCCTGTCTCTGGACTGATGAGGGTGTAGCTCAATTCCAGCCATTCTGAATTATGCAGTGATGTCAGAAGTCTGCAGTGAAGTCAGATGGCAGCTGGGTTCGATACCTGCAGTATACCTTAAAGTGGCCATTTGGTGATTTTGGCTATAAGCCCATTGCCATTATCCTCTCTGCTCACCCAGATGGGCTGTGGTGCTTCTGTGTTTTTAAGCCATACAAATCATTTCAGATAAGCACTTTCCACACCAAACCCAGATCATCTACTGCCTAACTGGAGCAAGTAGAGACTGATGAGACGGTGGAAACAGTGAGAGTGATTCACAGTAGATGATAACATGGTAAAGTGCCCTAAATGCCTTCACAAAGAGCCATTACGGAGCAACAGGGCGTATCAATTCAGTCATTTTTCCATTGTGTGGAAACAGTTCAGTTGTGTGCGAAGCACATAAAATAAATCCAATCAGCAAGGGAGAGGCAGAGGAAGAGAACACTGGGAAATGGATCTAGAAAATGGCCCAAAAATGGAGCAGAAGTAACAGAACAATAAAAAAGAAAAGCATGGAGGTTTTAAAGACATGGGACAGGGATATGTGGGAGGAAGTGAGCGGGAGAGAAAGAGACATGCAAAAGAGAGATGGAGAGAGAGAAAAAGACAGGCAGTCAGGCAGCAGGAGAGACATTAAGTCCTTCCAGACTAGGTTTCACTTTGCTATTGATTTGTCATTAACACTCTCCCCTGTGACTCCTCCACTGCACTTCTCAAGGTGCCTAATTGAATCTGCAGTAGCTGTATGGCGGCATGCCTCTGCACACATGCAGGCAGATTGGAGTGTTAGCTAACCCCAGTTAGCTTGAGGTACTGAAATGTTACAGTTGGTTATTACAGTATTATGGATTGCTGTTTAAGCGACTGCACTGAAATGCATTGCTTTTTAGGGGTCCAGGCACCGTGTACATCCAATCTTGCATAATTCTAAGGATTTCTGTTTCCAATCCTGCTGACATCTTACTTTCATTCTGTCACATTCAAAAGTAAAATGCCATCGCTGTCATAAGAAAATGTCATATCTCAGAAATGCTTTGCTACAAGTTGCCCTTCATTTGTTTCATTTCCAGTCAAGGTGGACATTGAGTACACATTATTTCAGGAAAAATGCAGAAAACATATTGCTGCTGTTGGAAGAAAACCTTGTATCTCAATTTTTGTTTTTCAGTTTTTAACAAAATTTAAAAATGCCTGTTGCCCTTTACATTGTGTGTAAATTTCATGAAAACAGACCAAAAGAAAGACCCAAAATTACTTGGAAAAATGTCTGGCACCATTGATTTACATTAAATTAAAGTAGATTTTTTTCCTTCTCCTGTAAAGTTACCATTTCAGAGATACAAGGTTTTCTTCTGACAACATATAATTACCAGAGAATTATAACAGCCTCAATAACTAAATATATTTTCAAATTGTTCAATATTGTGTGTGTCCACTATCTATCTCTATTACACCCTTCATTCTGTCCAGGAGACTTATACAGTCTTTTTCCAAAGAAATTTGCTGGGATATTTTTCCACATCTCCAAAGCTTAGTCTTAGAAGTTGGTTTAGCGTTTTCTGCTCTTCACGATCAAAGTAATCCCAACCACAATCAGTGATGTGACTGGGTGGTCAGTCCATTGTTCTGAAAAACACCAGGAGCTTGTATGTTTGATGTGTCCATCTCCTTTTCTTAGTGAGACTCTTCTTGAACAGCTACACATCCTTTCAGACCCATAGCGCTGAGTTGTCTTCTCACAGTGGAAGGATGGATATGGACTGTTTCAGATCTAAAGCAGCTTTTCTCTTCTCTCTCAAAGATGAGTGTTGCTTATCTGATGGGACAGTTTTGGTGTCTACCAGGTCTTGCAGGTGGTTGTTAGGAGTTAAATTTTCCCATAGGTGTCCTATTGTTTTGGTTTCTCTTGTTTGCCTTCTGGTGTTTTGTGTTTTATTGCAATTGTTGGTGATATTGGGCTCTTGAAAAGTGTTATATCAGTTTTATGTATTATTATAATTATTATTTACATTTTTCTGTACCTTTTATTCATTTTTAAACTTCTGTTGTTTCACTTATTTTCCTTTGATTATGCAGTTGGATTATCTTGTATCTAATCACTTTTCAGAGATCTCTTCTGAAAAATGAATAACGTATATAAATAACTGTTTTGACAGGAAATTAAATAAATGACTGGTGATCTCTGACTCTTGATGGGTTTGTTTTCAATTAGATTTTACTTTGTCATGCAGAAAGGCCAAAAAATCTGTTAGAACATATTACGCCTTTCAATTGTACCCCATGAAATCAATAAATTACAATCTATAGTCAAACAGCCATGGCCACAATTTAATGATTTTGTTTGAAATCACAAAGATTGATCCAATTTTGTTCAAATGAGTGCACTGAAATCTTGTTCACTCAGATCTTCCTAAACACACCTTTTCAAATATATGTTTGTATGTCAGGTGGTTAACAAACTCTTACATTAAAGAAATAAGCCTAAAAATACTCTAATATTATAACCATAATACATCACAGAATTGAACTTTTTATACTTAAGTACAAGCAATATTATAGCCATAATAAACCTCAGTATTTTTCTAAGTGCATTTAAACACATTTACTCTTGTACTTGAACTCAAGCAAAAAAAAATTTTAATGGAGGACTTTTTTTATTGGAGCAGTATTCATATTTTATGGAGGGTCTCTGTACTTTCACTCAAGTACAGGATTTGCGTGCGTCATCCGCCAATGTTGTCCTGACTGCTGCTGCTGAGGGGTTTGGGTCAGTCAGCCTGGAATAAAGTCTGTGCAGAATCGTTCAAACAGACATCCTTCTTTATTTCTCAATGAGCTAAGAACTATATGTCTTTCCTCAGCTGCTTTTATGAGGTAGGCAATTTAATGATATTAATTCATTATCGTGATACATTAAGTGATCCTTATTAGTCACACAATGGGGAAATTTCACCTCCGCATTTAACCCATCCGTGAAGTAAAACACCACATACACACTAGTGAGCAGTGAGTACACTTGTCCAGAGTGGTGGGCAGCCCTATCCGCAGCACCATGGGAGCAGTTGGCATATACTATCAGCTCTTGGGGATCGAACCGGCGACCTTCTGGTCACAGGGCTGGTTCCCTAACCTCCAGCCCATAAGTGCCCCAAATTGTATCATGATGTGCTTTCTGAGTATATTCATGGGCTTGATCAGCACTTCTACAGGGAGATTCACTAAAAAGAGGCCCCGAATATTCTGCAATAACTCTCTCTTGGACGTAACAATCGGAACAGAAACAACGTGCAATGTGCTCCTCAGTATATAGAGCTGTGAGCAAGCTGGGATGCCCCTGCATCAGAGCGATGAGGTGGGCGCTGGACAGCCATCACAACATTTAACCTCTCTAATGCTTGCCAATACGTTCAGGAACATGGAGCTCTGCCTGAAACGTGTCTGGCAGAAAACTTCCAGCATCTCATGTAATGCAATTGACTACACATACATCAAGGTATGTAGCGTTTTTTTTTTTTTTTGGTTCAGATTGTTTCATCCTAACTGGAGTTACAACAGGGCCTCTTTTGAGTGACTCTCCCTGTATAATACTGAACTGCACTGATCACAAAAAAAGACTCATAATAAGACCATTTAAGCCCAAAGTGAAAGTCGAGCCATTAAAAAGATTAGAATTTACTCCATAGGTGAGGTTAACTGTAACAGATTGAGGGGCTATTTGTAACAGTCACTAAATTCATTCAAAATAGATGTTTTGGAAGTCTTTATGCACAGATTAATCAAAGTTGTACAACAGATGCTGTGTAAATGAAATATTTCATTTTTATCATGTTGATATTTATCTTGATTAAATTGATTAAATCTATTAAATTGATGGAAAATAAGTAATTTAATACAATTCTATGTTCTTGAACAAGCATTCCAATATAAATATATGAAATTATATGCACCAAGATAAATATCAACATGATAAAAATGAAATATTTCATTAACACATCATCCGTTGTCCAACTTTGATTAATCTGTGCATAAAGACTTCTGAAACATCTGTTTTGAATTTTTCTGTATGCAGGAATCTGAAGTTCTCCACTTACTTTTGATGGCTTAGGTGTTAAACTAACCTCATTACTTGGAGGCCGTACTTTAGTCTGCTTAGCTCTTCAAACCTCATCAAGAAAATATTTAAAATAATACAGGAGTGAATTATATGATTCAGCTCAGTAATTTACAAAACATATGAAGAAAAAGGTACTTTCTTGGTTTTGTTTATCACTGATAAAAATGAGGGGTCAGTTCAACTAAGAACGATATAGTAACTGATTGCATGGTTTTTCTTGATTTGACTCAACTTGAGCACACCAGAGTTCACACAACTCAAACTCCTTAGTTGAGTCAGAAGTTCTCTTATTTTTTACTTTTGCATCTCAGTGGCTGCGGCATCAGTGGGCTCAAACTCACAACCTCCAGTTGAAGTGACGGCTTAGCCCACTGCACCATATGTTACTTACATTACATAAAACCTAACCTTACCCAAATCCCCTAACCCTAACCCTGGCCCTAATCCTAACCGTAACCTTATCTTCAACCCAAAACCAGCAGATGTGGCATCACCGGGGCTCAAACTCACAACCTCCAGTTGAAGTTATGGTTTAGCCCACTGCGCCACTCATGAAGCAACTCAGATTTTGTGTCTACAAATGTTTAAAAAACACTGAAGAAAATATTTGTTGTTTTAACTGTAAAGCATGTGGAGCCACTGTGTAATAACTCATCCCAACAATTTTTGACTCAACGAAGAAGTTTTAAGCTTTAAGTTTAGCAGACTTCTTATTTTTACAGCGTTCCACCATAAAAGCGTAAAAGTAAAAGAGAATTAATCTCAAGAAATATCTGCCCAAATGCTAGGTAAATTTGTATGACGACGTTGCTATGGGAACACATGACGATGTTTAACTGCATAAAAACATCCATGTTACTTTTTACCCCATGTTAGGTTTTTCTCCACTTTCTCTTAACAAGTAGGTCATGTGTTGCAGTAGCCTGGGCAGACTTTAATTTCAGGTGCCTGTTCACAATCTGAGGGGGCAGCTAAGAAGCGGTATGTCTTAGACCAGGCGTTCTCAGCCTTTTGCAACTCATAGCCCACACTGCTGGCCACAAAAACATTAGTAATGCAGTGACTGCAGAGCCAAAGAGTTTCACAATAGTTCGGTAAAGAAAACAGTTCATTATTTGGCCAGAAGCTGCTCATGGGCTGGAGGTTAGCGAACCAGCCCTGTAACTAAAAGGTTGCCGGTTTGATCCCCTCGGCTGACAGTCCATGACTGAAGTACCCTTGAGCAAAGCACCTAACCCCCAATTGCTCCCCAGGTGCTGTGGATAGGGCTGCCCACTGCTCCGGGCAAGTCTGCTCACTGCCTCCTAGTGTGTGTGTTCACTAGTGTGCATGTATGTGGGTGTTTCACTGCACAGGTGGGTTAAATGCAGAGGTCTAATTCCACAGTGTGCAAAACACAGTAACAAATGGTTCTAAAATAATTTCAAATTCTTAAAACTCCTTAATGAGGTTAACTTTATTTGGAGTGGGCCTTTGTAGATGATTAATAAAGCCTTAACAGATAATCAGCAACACATCAACAACATATCAGTGAAGCATCTGAACACATTGAAGTAAATATGTTCTGTTGATACATTACGTACATTAAGTAGGTATATTGTTAATATGTTACTTCTGTTACCCAAATCCTAACCCTAACCCTGGCCCTAATCCTAACCCTGGCCCTAATCCTAACCGTAACCATACCCTCAACCCAAAACCTAACCCTCACCCTCCTATGTTTTAGACATGTTACTAAATCAAATCATATCAAATCAAATTTATTTGTATAGCGCTGTTTACAACGGATGTTGTCACAAAGCAGCTTTACAGAATTTCAGAAAAGACAAAGTTTTAACAGGAGTGTAAAAATGTACAACCCCACCCCCCCCGGTTTACTAAAAGTCTGTTGAGTGTTTGTTTCATCTAAAAGGTCCACTCACCAACCCAGTTTTGGGAAATACCAGCTAAAACACTTGTAACATTTTTTGTCCTTATCAAATTAAGAATAATATGATTTAGCACCAAAAATAAGACATGCTGTTATCAGATGTTAACCAGCACACAGTCAGTCAGTATTTAAGGTCAGCCTCAGTAAAACAGAATAAATCCACATTTCTAATGTTCTCCTCACGGTGTTCTGAGCTTTGAGAGGCAAAAGCACAAAAGATCAGCTCCTTTCATCTTACTACAGGCACTAAAGACCCCTTTGGCCTTTTGTAGTAAATCCAATAGCAACTTTTTAACATCAAAACAAGGCATACAACAGTGCAGAACATTGAACCTGCCCCATACATTTCAATGAGGCTGAAAACCACCAACGAGTGTACTTCATTTATAGGTTTCTTCTCAAGGTAATACACATGTGTATGTTTATGTCTACATTTATTAATAATTTTATTAATTGATTATAACTTGTTTGCCAAGTTGTCATTTTTTCTTCTTTTTGATTTCGTTACTATAGTCGACTTTACTTGCTACTTAGTTCACTTTAGCTGGGTAAGTAGTACGCTAAAGCTAAAGTTAAAGCTCAGTGAAGTTCCTACAGTCTGATGCAGTCAAACAGGGTGATTCTATGTTTACGCATCTTTCCCTGCCTGTTTGCAGAGTTTGTTCAAAACCTCATCTTCACACAAACGATGGCCGCATGCAGCTGTATAAGTGTTGCCATGGTGATGGCTGCTGCCAAAACCTGGTGGGTATATGAAAGGAGAACTCTTCAGGTCACTTATTTGGCTAAGGTGGAAAGAGAGACATGATGACCCAGTACGCTTTGGGTTTATCCTGTTTAGGAGACCAAATGAATAACATTTTGTAACATTTTTATGGTCATATGAGAACTACTTTTATTATGAGTAGTCAAAAACTAGAAGGGTATGGCTTTCAAGTGGAACTATATTACATATTACTAATAATGTAGCATGAAGGTGCCTTGAGTTACCAATATCACCCACAATATCACCCACTCTTACTGTATGAAAGGCCACATGCTCCTCTCAATTTAAGCCATCCATTTTGATAGATGTTCACAGAATTTCAGCAAGACTGCCAAGATCCTCAGCATCTAATGCCGTCAGCTATAGCATAGGTTCAGATATGCTGCAACTACTGCAAGTTTTAGAAACTTGTGGCCTATATTTTTGGCACCTATATGACAAGCGGAAACAGAGGCAGGTGTTTTAAGAGCATAGCTAGAACAGCATGTGTACTCACAACCAGGCCAGTCCTCTTTTTTGCACACAGCATCCCACAGAGTCCACAGATGAGGAACTATGAGAGGAGACAATAGCAGAGACACATTACTGATGAAAATGTTCTCCCCTCTGTGCCGTGTTTGGGGCCTCAAGCTGACACAATTTAATGACAAAAGAAACTGGCAGAGCTATTGACAGACAGTTATCAATCATCAACATTGGGCAGAATACTTTAAAAAATAATCCTGGCTAAATGGTGAATTCACCATATTCCATTAAACTACATAAAACATAACACATTCAGAACACATTTGGAACACATATTAATAAAGCACATGCAAAAAACATCCATATATTTTTATTTCATTTACACTATTCATGGCTATTACTGGTTGGCACCATTCTTCATGTAATTCTTCTAGTAATATGTTTCACGAAAAATTTATTTATTTCAAGGGTGGAAAATTCTCAACATTATTTTGGCTCTAAAGCAATTTGTCATATCCCAATAACAAAATCTTAAAAAAACATGTGGGTGATTTTCAGTTAATAATAAGTCCAGTACAACACAAACTCTAAGCTTTTTACAGTGCAGTTCCATCATCTTTCAAAGGTGTTTAGTAACACTGAGATTAATAACAGATCATCACATTGATTTATCAATCTACTCAGGCTTTAGTGGAGCTCAGTAACACTGAGATTAATAACTGATCACATTGATTTATCAGTCTACTCAGGCTTTAGCAGAGCTCACTAACACTGAGATTAATAACAGATCATCACATTGATTTATCAGTCTACTCAGGCTTTAGCAGAGCTCACTAACACTGAGATTAATAACAGATCATCACATTGATTTATCAGTCTACTCAGGCTTTAGCAGAGCTCACTAACACTGAGATTAATAACAGATCATCACATTGATTTATCAGTCTACTCAGGCTTTAGCAGAGCTCAGTAACACTGAGATTAATAACTGATCATCACATTGATTTATCAGTCTACTCAGGCTTTAGCAGAGCTCAGTAACACTGAGATTAATAACTGATCATCACATTGATTTATCAGTCTACTCGGGCTTTAGCAGAGCTCAGTAACACTGAGATTAATAACTGATCATCACGTTGATTTATCAGTCTACTCAGGCTTTAGCAGAGCTCACTAACACTGAGCTTAATAACTGATCATCACATTGATTTATCAGTCTACTCAGGCTTTAGCAGAGCTCAGTAACACTGAGATTAATAACTGATTATCACATTGATTTATCAGTCTACTCAGGCTTTAGCAGAGCTCAGTAACACTGAGATTAATAACTGATCATCATGTTGATTTATCAGTCTACTCAGGCTTAAGCAGAGCTCAGTAACACTGAGATTAATAACTGATCATCATGTTGATTTATCAGTCTACTCAGGCTTAAGCAGAGCTCAGTAACACTGAGATTAATAACTGATCATCATGTTGATTTATCAGTCTACTCAGGCTTTAGCAGAGTTCAGTAACAATGAGATTAATAACTAATTATTACATTGATTTATTAGTCTACTCAGGCTTTAGCAGAACTCAGTATTTGTAAAGAAGCAGTTTTTTGAGTTCCTTTTTAGAGTCAATCATTACATGCTGTGTGTTGATTATAAAATATAAAAAAACAAGCATTGATAATGTTTCTTTTAAAGTAACTGAAGTCTGAATGTGTATTCCCAACACTTCTGTTCTGTTACATCCCAACCCTGTCAATCACACACTATGTCAGTAATGAAGGTGTCACACATACAATATATATATGACAGTTCAGTGGCCACTTGCAATAAAACAGTATTTATCTTTATTTATCTAAATTTATAACTGTACCACTGTCAAAAACTTAATTTCTGAAACTTAAAGTCTAAAATTCAATTTACAATAAAATCTTTTTTTTTTTTACTTTCCACTTAAACACATCCCTGAAAATATTTTACACTACTTACTTAAAGGGGAAATTCATCAGTTTTTCAAATTTGCTGCATACGTCAATCATTACAATGTAAACTAAGCCATTCAGCGTGGTTTGATGTGAAAACTCAGAAGACACATGTAGGTCCACTGGTGGTTTTGGATAGTAAACGAAATGGTTATATTTGTGTTGTACACATTGTAAAGAAATCTGAGTAGTTTTTCTATCATCTGGCATTTCATCATCGGACCACTCTGAAAAACTTTATTTACATCTCAATGATCAAATTATATAAAATATTTTTTAAAAATCTGTGGAATTCCCACTAAAGGTAAAGGCAAAACTTCACTAAAGATGCTTTATGCAAGTGACCACTGGCATTTAAGTCATGAACCAATGTAGGGCTGTCATGATTCATCGGTTAATTGTTTAAACTCTTAAATGACTTGGTTTTAAAAAATAATTGATAAAAAATGAACAGCTTGATGAATCAACAGTGCATATTCTAAACGTCAGTCAGTTATATTTCTGAAGAATGCATTCATATACGTTTTCCATAATGCTTATACACCGATCAGGCATAACATTATGACCTTTATGTCCTTGTTTCTACACTCATTGTCCATCTTATCAACTCCACTTACTGTATAGGTGGGCTTTGTAGTTCTACAGTTACAGACTGTAGTCCATCTGTTTCTCTGATACTTTGTTAGCCCCCTTTTACCATGTTCTTCAAAAAAAAGGACCCCCATGGACCGTCACAGAGCAGGTACTATTTGGGTGGTGGATCATTCTCAGCACTGCAGTAACACTGATGTAGTGGTGGTGTGTTAGTGTGTGTTGTGCTGGCATGAGTGGATGCTGGAGTTTAAAAACTCCTGCTGGAGTTTTTAAACACTGTGTTCATTCACTTTTTAAAGGCCTCCTAGTTTCTTTCCCCATTTAGGCATTTTGGAATGTTTTGACAGAAAAAATGGTTTGTTATTGGTTATTTAAATCCACTTTTAATACTGGGCCTTTTTAAAAACTTTGGTCACTGTATCCATTTCCAAAATAGTTATAAGATTATTCAAGTACCTATGCAGTGAATAATGGTAGCACTTTTACATAATTACAGCTACGTACTACACTCTTTAAATCTCCTGGTCTAACCCAGTTAACATTAGACTCTTAAAAATAAAGTTGCTAAAAAGGGTTCTTTACATGATACCATATAAAAACCACTTTTGGTTCCTTAAAGAGTCTTCACTGGATGTTTTTTGCAAATGAGTGTGTGAGTGTTAAGAACCTCCAAAGTGAGCATAAGAACCTCAAGAGTCAGTGTTTAGAACCTCCAGAGTGAGTGTTAAGAACCTCCAGAGTGAATGTTAAGAACCCCCAGAGTGGGTGTTTAGAACCTCCAGAGTGAGTGTAAGAACCTCCAGAGTGAGTGTTTAGAACCTCCAGAGTCAGTGTAAGAACCTCAAGAGTGAGTGTTTAGAACCTCCAGAGTGAGTGTTAAGAACCTCCAGAGTGAGTGTTAAGAACCTCCAGAGTGAGTGTTAAAACCCCCAGAGTGAGTGTTTAGAACCTCCAGAGTCAGTGTAAGAACCTCAAGAGTGAGTGTTTAGAACCTCCAGAGTGAGTGTTAAGAACCTCCAGAGTGAGTGTTAAAACCCCCCAAGAGTGAGTGTTTAGAACCTCCAGAGTGAGTGTTAAGAACCCCCAGAGCAAGTGTTAAAACCCCCAGAGTGAGTGTTTAGAACCTCCAGAGTCAGTGTAAGAACCTCAAGAGTGAGTGTTTAGAACCTCCAGAGTGAGTGTTAAGAACCTCCAGAGTGAGTGTTTAGAATCTTCAGAGTGAGTGTTAAGAACCTCCAGAGTGAGTGTTTATAACCTCCAGAGTGTGTTAAAACCCCCCAGAGTGAGTGTTAAAACCCCCCAGAGTGAGTGTTTAGAACCTCCAGAGTGAGTGTTAAGAACCCCCAGTGCGAGTGTTTAGAACCTCCAGAGTGAGTGTTTAGAACTTCCAGAGTGGGTGTTAAAACCCCCCAGAGTGAGTGTTAAAACCCCCCAGAGTGAGTGTTAAGAACTTCCAGATATTCTCTTCAACAAGAAGATGTGAAGATTCACTTGTAGGCCTCTTGTGGATATTAAGTTACACTCTGCCCACCCTCCTGCCCCCTGGACATTGCTTTTGTATCAGAACCCTATATTTTGTGCTACCTATCTCTGACCATGGTCCTGTCATATGACACTATGGATAACTGATTTAGTGGGTGTGGTATGGCCACAAGCTGTGACTGGTTGGCAGAGGTTAAACCATTAAAAAATACTTTTTTAGATATGGCCAAAGCAAATTTAATGCACTGACTAACTAACATACTCAGAAGAAATTCCATTTCTGAGTTTTTTCTGCAGCCCCCCTTAGCACCCCTCTAGGGGTCAGCACCCTCAGTTTGAGAACTGCTGTTGTAGACATTGTGATCCCTGGTTTCTATCACCACCACTGTTGAGTCAGTACATTTCTCTACAATGAACAATTCCAAATCCAACCACTCCTAATGATTGTGTTTACATTTTCAATGATTTAACTATGAAATATTGAAAAATGTATGAATTTTTTTCTGCTTTAATAACAAAGGGTTGTGCATGGCTTGGACAAACATTTCCAGGAAAAACCTGGTTTACAGAAATAGTTCTTTTAAAATCTATCCACTTAACCAGGACTTGCTGAACAACTGTTGATGAGTAATCTTGGAAAGTGTAAAAAAAAATCCCTTTAAAAATAAACTGTACTTCTTGGCTTGGACATACATTTCTAGGAAAAACCTTTAATTGGTTTTACAGTAAAGGATTCTTTAAAGAACCATACACTGAACCATGGCTTTCTGACACATTTTGGACATCCTGAGCAATTTGTTGATGAACAAGTTTGGAAATTTGGAAAATTGGTCAAATGTTTGCCTAAGCGCGCTACACAGCTTGGACATACATTTCTAGGGAAAACTTGGTTTTTCAGTAATGGCTCTTTAAAGGATCATCCACTCAGCCACACTTTTTTTAACACATTTTGGAATTTTTTGCCAAACAATTTTGGAAATTTTGAAAAATGTATGAAATTTCCACTTTACAGCTAAAGGGTACTGCATGGTTTGGACATACATTTCTAGGAAAAACTTGTTTTTTTCAGTAATGGCGCTTTAAAGGATCATCCACTCAACCATGCCTTTTCCACACATTTTGGACTTTGTTGCCAAACAATTTTGGAAATTTTGAAAAATCGATGGAATTTTCCATAATATAAAAATAAAGGGCTAACATAGTTTGGACGAACATTTCTAGGAAAACCGTTGTTCTACAGTGATGGTTCTTTGAGGAACCATCCACTCAACCATGTCTTTTTGACACCATTTGGACTTTCTGGAAATTTGGAAAATGGGTTGAATTTCACTTCAGCACAAAGTCAGATTTTATCACGTTGCTTTAAACAGACGCGCTGTCCAGATTTCTAAGCTCTGCGACGCGCTCTAGTCACACAGACCGTGTGACTCGCTGTTTTTCTGGCGCAAACGTGTTAAAGTGACAGTAAAAGCAAAGTCAAACGGAGCTTCTGCAGGTGGAAACATTCGCATAGACAAAGACAACAATGAAAAGTGAAACGTACACACACCCCGCTCCACACCGGGGACGCGTCGCCCTGCTGTGTCTTGTGGCCCGCGTGCGCCCTGCTGATGCCCACCGCGCCGAGCGCGATGCTGGACACGCCGAGCCCCATCTCCAGCACCGAGAGCACCAGCAGGCTCCAGATGATCTTGCGGCTGGTACACATCCTCGCTCGGGCATCCTTCCCGCCAAACTCCGCGTTTAATCCGCTGTTCCCTCGCGACAAACTGCGCTCACTTAGGTCCTGGACGCACGGCTGTGGATGCGCGAGCTGCTTTCTCCAGGCGGACGCTCTTCCATTGGTGCGAACGAGGAGATGATGACGGAGCGGAGGCGCTGTCCACGGTACTGAAACTCCTCTGGGTCAACACCCCCACTCCACGCCCTCGAGCATACGCTCAGTCCCTCCTCCTGGGGCATTTAGACTCACGTGCTTGTAGTAAAGCGCCAGAGAAGAGCGCGTGAGCTGCAGTTTGTGCAGTTTTTGCGTCTCCACCTTCATTCCCTTCATTCCCTTCATTCCCCTCACCACCACTTCGTTACCTTCATTCCATTCATTCCCCTTCATTTCCCTCACCACCACTTCATTCACATCGTTCCCTTCATTCTCCTAACCACTTCATTCCCTTTATTCCCTTCATTCCCTTCTCCACCACTTCATTCCCCTCACCACCACTTCATTCCCGTCATTCCCTTCATTCCCTTCACTACCACTTCATTCCCTTTATTCCCTTCACCACCACTTCATTCCCCTTCATACCCCTCACCACCACCATGTTCTCCACTCTGTCCAGTTAACAGCCAACTACACTCTTAAAAATAAAGGGTTCTTTGGTGAGATCTGACAGAAGAACCAGGTTAAAGCAGAACTATTCACTTTACAACCTTTATTTCTTAAGAGTTTATCAAACTTATGCTGGATGTTGATTTATTTTTAGAGTCTGTTCTCAGACCTGTTTAATTAGTAAAGAACATTTATGCAGCATAAATGTTCTAAAAGGTTTTCAGAGAACTGCACATCCAAGACATCATTTCCAGGAGGTTCTACACCAAGCAAATCTTTATAACTGTCTATCCAATCAAAGAACCATTTAGGAGCTTCAAGAGTGTATAGAACTTTGCAGGATGTTCTACACCAAGTAAAAGCTTTCATAACTGCCTGTCCAAACAAAGAACCATTTAGGAGCCTTTATCTGTAAGAGCATATAGAACTTTTGCAGGATGTTCTACACCAAGGAAATCTTTTATAGTACTCTGTCCAATCAAAGAACCATTTAGGAGCCTCAATTTTAAGGGTGTGTAGAACCTTTGCAGGATGTTCTACACCAAGTAAATCTTTTATAACTGTCTGTCCAATCAAAGAAACATTTAGGAGCCTTTATATTTAAGAGTGTATAGAACGTTTGCAGGAGGTTCTACACCAAGTAAAAGCTTTTATAAATGTCTGTCCAATCAAAGAACCATTTACGAGCCTTCTTTTTAAAAGAATGTATAGAATCATTGTTAGATGTTACATCATTTTTAAAGGTTCCACACTTACACTCATTCATGCAATGTAAAGGTTCTATGCCAATTAAAAGCTAGATCCATGCATCCAAGCAAAAAACCTTTCAGAAACATTTAAGAGAGTATAGAATCTTTGCGAGGTGTAAAGGTTCTCCACCAATCTGGAGAGTTCAGATCCAAATCATCTGGCTCTAACATTTAGATGCCTTTGAAGGCCTTCAGTACCTGGATCAGGTGTGTTAAATTAGGGTTGGAGCTAAACTCTGCAGGGTCTCTGGGACCAGGATTTGGACTCTTCTTCCACACCAAACAACTGTTTGCCTAGAGCCAATCTTCCGAGCCAAAAACAATTTATAAATCTTTATTTTTTAAGAGTTCTTAGAATATTTGCTTGACATCATATTATTTATGACATACCCATTTTATTGATTACTTAGACTCATTTAACTGCTAAAGTGTCTGTACCAGTTTAACCTCTTACCAAGCCGTGGGTCCACCAGCAGGCCCAAAGTTTTATTATACACTTCTTAAACCAAAGAAAAGCTCTGTTAGCTTGCGTTGAAGTCCCTGTAGTTAATGAACAATAAGCCTTAGTATGTAATAAGCCTGGATTGTTAAAGGGTTGAAGCTTTTCCTAGGACTGTATATCCCAGCTAAGAACCAGGAGCCTTTATTTTTTTTAAAAGTGTTTTGAAACTTTGCTAGGTGTCACATTATTTTTAAGAGATCAGTCTCCTCTTACACAACATTGCTGCATCCAGCAACAAATTCCTGCAAAAAATGGTCACTGTTTTCACTATGTATGTAAACAGGTGGACAGTGGAGTGTCCAGAGTGAAGATGCTGGAAAAGTGGAGCTCAGATGTGGATTTGGTTATGATGGATGCCAAATATAGACCAGTACCTCCAGTGTCTTTTCACTGGACTGGCCACTCGAGGGCCAAAAAACAAAAACAAAGGAGAGGAGAGCACAGACTCTTTTTTGCTGCTATCTAATGCACAATGGAGTGCAAAAAATGCTGAGCTGTGTTAATTTTCAGTCTCTCAGCTGCACAAGAAGAAAAGACCTCACGCTGCCCAACACTGCTACACAGGATGACGTCCAACTTTACGCTTCTGTTGTAGTTTTTTAAATTAGAGGTCGTGCTTTTGCATAATCATCCTTATGAAGTTAGGTCGAAGTTTAGATGGCTAAAAATCTTGAAATGATAACATAGAAGAACCACTTTTGGTTCCCTATAGAACCCCTCAATGTTAAATAACCCTGTAGTAGAACCATGTGTGTAAGGGATGTGTGAGTGTGAAGAACCTTGACATTTATACTGTATTTATACTGTATTCTGAAAGACTGTGTCTTATTGCTGTAGTAAAATACATGCAACTTCTGTAAATTCCAATAAACGCAGTAAAAAACTATATTTTACAGCTATAAGTACAGAATAATACTGTGATTACATAATACAGGAGCCCACTGTGGACATCTATTTACAGTCATGCATTTTAAACTTGTAACAATGTTACTGATAACAAAAGTTATAAAAACAAAACATATGGTTAAATTTCAGCCATTTACAGGTTTTTATGCTAACAGTGAGATTTGTGCTATAAATTACATTGTTATACTGTTTAGCAAAGCGAGTACCTCCTAATATGCATTGTATATTATAGCTGTTGCATGCATGCACACCAGTATTTAAGGTGGTAAAGACAGGAGTAGCTCTTGATATACACACACACACACACACACACACACACACACACACACACACACACATACACACACACACACACACACACACACAGCTTCTAAGCTGCTTCTCCTTCTGGTGGGTGCTGGAGCCTATCCCAGCTGTCATTGGTCAAAAGGTACAATGCACAGTACAATGATGTAAAGATTCTCCATTAATTTAAGATATTCTCTTAAAAGATGAGTACAAGCATTGAAATCATGCTTTTTTTTCTAATAGTGTGGTTCTATTTAAATTGATTAAAGTGTTGATCAAACTGACTTCAATGCTCTATACATGAGCACAGGGAGAAAAATCAATGAGGTGCAATAAGTCACCGCTTGCAACAGCTGGAAGCGTTTGTGCGTGTGTGTGGTCAGCAGGTCCCAGCAAGAAAAAGCTCTGGTGATCAGAGACAAAACAGAGTTGGAGCACTAGCTTGTTTATGAAGGCTGCATTGTGAGTCCATTTCTCCTTTTTTATTCACAGACTTTTCATCAATTCTTGCTTAAACCAGTTGTTTAGTAACAGTGCTGGTAAGTGGTTTTCTTTGGAAACACTAGACTTACCAGATGGACACTAATGCTTAGTCATCCAACTAAACATATAACAAGGCTCTTTTCATATCACCTTTATTGCCAAGCTTTGTGTAGCTCAGCAGCTATGTAGAAATGGCTTCCGCCAGTCATATGACCACCTTGTGGTGGTCATAATGTCACAATATTATTGGAAACACTACACAAAGAGATGGGATTTAACTGGCTGATATAAACAATGGGTCATCATCATATTAAATTAGACGCACTATAGTTTTATGTAATATCTAATCATACCCATTTGAGCTAAATTACATGCTGACAGCAGTCACAACAATAGGTAAAGCATCTCTGTGATGAAGTGTTGTGAAGTTCATACCAAAGCCCTTCATTCATCCACCACTCAAATAACAGGTTCCAGAGGTTGCCAGCTGGCCAAAGGTTGACATGTGCTGGAAATAAATGCTATTGTATTGTCTGAGTGCTTAAGTAAGCATTTGCTGTAGGCTATTTCAACAGGGTTCATGAGCTGTATTTATGCAATGTTTCATAGGAAAGAATTCAGTGGTCAAACTAATAAAAAAGAAAAAGAACAAAGGGGTCAAGTTAACGGCCATACATTTTTAACACACGGTAGATTTCCAGTCATTTTTTAAAGAAATGCAGCAGCATTTTTCAAGCTTATCTGTATTTGGTGAATCTGTAGTTTATGGATTTCCACAGACAATCGTTTTAATGTGATTCTCTGTACTTAGAAAATAACAGAAAACAAGTTGACTTACAACATTGATATTTTGTGAAATTAACACTGTAAAACTGAAAACTGATCAGGCCATTATTTCAGATACAGGGCTAAGGATGGCAGAGAGATGATCTGTGGTAATATTATTTTACACAGGCCCAGCCTAATCACCATGGATAATGAGAAAAAAAACAAAAATGAAAAAACTTGTGAAAATGAAAGTAATCAGGGCTGCTTTTTACAGTGTTGCTCCAGTGTTTGAAAGCTGGATAAATGTTCATAAGAACAGCTTTGTTGAAACATTATTTCAGTCTGCACTCATCTTAACATCTGTACTGCACTGAGTTGAAATGGTTGTAGTCTCAAATTCATGTTATATTTTACCTGATCTTCAGATTTTTGTGGAGATTTACAGTATAGTGCAATAATGGTCTTATTAGTTGACTAACTAGCTTGATTTGCAGTGTTTACGAAAATGCTACCTACCAAGGAATATAGTGAACTGTGTCAGCAACTGAGTGAAATATGAGTATAAATAAGTGAAATATGCCAATGGCTAAGTGATACATGTCAATAACCTGTCACGATTGGCCCCTCCCACTTCTGTCCATGTGTTCGTGTTGTGTTTTGGTCTAGTCCATGTGCCTTTTGTTTTGATCATAGTCCAGCCCCTTGTTTTGTGACTCCGCCCCTGATTGTTTCCACCTGTCCTTCACCATCCCTGTTGTGTTTAAACCCTGTGTTTGCCCTTTGTTTTTGCTGGTCTTTGTTGTTTGATAGTGTTTGATTGTATTTGAATGTGTTTGACTTGTTTGCTGTGTTTCTTCGTTGTGTTTAACCTGTGTTTCTTAGTTATGTCTGTCCTCCCTAAGCTCGGTATAGATTATTGGAACCTAGAGGGAAATATGTCAGTGGCTGAGTGAAATATGTTAATAACTGAATAAAATACGCCAGTGGCTGAGTGAAATTTGTTAATAACTGAGCAAAATATGCCAGTGGCTGTGTGAAATATGTTAATAACTGAGTAAAACATATGAATAACTGAGTGAAATATGCCAGTGGCTGAGTGAAATTTGTTAATAACCAAGTAAAACGTGTGAATAACTGAGTAAAATATGCCAGTGGCTGTGTGAAATATGTTAATAACTGAGTAAAACGTGAATAATGAGTGAAATATGCCATTGGCTAATGATACATGCCAATAACTGAGCAGAATATGGCAGTAACCAAATAAAATATGCCAGTAGCTGAATTAAATATGCCTATAACTTAGTAAAATACGCTAATAACTGAATGAAGTATGCTAGTGGCTGAGTGAAATATGTCAATAACTGAGTAAAAAGTGTGAATAACTGAGCGAAATATGCCAGAGACTGAGCAGAATATGTTGATAATTAAACTGTTAGACAGACTTCAGAAACTGAAAGTTAATCATAGGAACAGACACTTAAGCCACACACCACTGAGGAAAAAAAACAATGAAATAAAGATATGGTGGCGTCGTGACATCTATTCCCGAGCCTTATTCTTTTATTTCAGGCTGTGAATGGTACAAATAGCTCTCTAGCTTTCTATGAGCTTTCAGCTTTACAACTACTATAACACTGGAGGATAATGTTTCACTTTAAACGTTTCATTAGTGTCCATTCAAAAATTGGCCTACTGATGTCAAATGATATGTGACACCAGTAACCCAATGAACAGAGATGGAGTTGCACCACCATGTGCTTGTGTTGCCATAATGTTTCATGTTGCAACTCATTTCTAGGATCCATGGAAACTGGCGTCAGTCTCGCTATTGATCCCTTTAAGGAGGGTTTGCCAAGTTTCTGCTGACTCATCAAACGCCTGTCTTAATGTGCTTTATCTTTTTTGGTGCTTTTCCACCCTGCATGTTTTCCTCCTCTTCTCTTCTGTGAACTGGCTGGTAAGAATAAAAAGAGCTGATGTTATTGTCAGCCTGAAGAGGAGCTGGTGGTGAGCGGATCCGGAAATAGCGCAGAGCTGAAGGGGAAATGGCTATTTATAGAGTTCACTGCCACTCAGTGTGGGCAATGAAAGAAAGCGGGTGGAGCTGTTTGTCTAAGCAGTTCACACTGGAATGCATAGATGAGCTTTTCTCCTTTGTTTCGAGCAAACTCTTCTGAAAGAAAGGTGTTGTTTTCTTCTAATGCTACTGCTGTTGGGTTCTGAGTCTGCCTGAAATAAGGTAGCAGATTTTATCCTTGACCTTAATATTTTTTCAGTGCAACTAAAAGCTACAGTTAAAGACCTACAACATTGGTGTAAACTCTCCAACTGGTGGACAGTAACAAAGTAAATGTAATTACTAAGTAGTTTTTTCGTGTATCTGTACTTTACTAAGTTTTTCCATTTTGGGCAACTTTTTACTTTCACTCCACTACATTTCCGAGTCTGATGTCTGACTTTTTCCTCCACTACATTTTGAGAAATCTGCCGTTCCTTTTGGTTTCTGTGTGTATAAAAATGTAACATGTTAAAACAAAAGAAGCGCAAAGCCAGAGCACCAATCAGGGCACAGTGGTCACTTTGTTTTGAACTTGTTTTGACCTGTTGGACATACCGACCCAGTGCAGCACACAGTTGAACGTCAGGGCAGCAGCACAAAATTTATTCCAACATAAATGATGAACTTAACTAACTTTGTGTAAATAGACCACAATATAGAAATATGTCCACACATGTGGATTTCAGAGCCACTCGGTTCTCCCTGATGGAAACTGTTTACCTTCAGTGTTTTGTGCTTATGATCATTTTAATAGATGTCAGCGTTACTAATTAATGACGTTCTATTAAAACACTTGTTTACCAAGAGAGACGCTGGAGGATTTTCACCTCAAATGAGTTCATGAAGTGAGTCTTGTTATAAAAATGATAACAGAACATCAGAGCCATAATTAATCTTTTAGTACTTTTACTTCTGATACTTAAGTACATTTGAAGGTAAATACTTTAGTACTTTTAGTCAAGTGGAGGTCTAAAGGGAGGAACTTCTACTGTTACTGGAGTAATATTTTACCTTGGGTGTCTCTACTTTAACATGGTTTGTGTACTTTGTCCACCACTGATAACACTGGATGATCCTTTATTATTTGAGTGCCCTCTTCATTGAAAAACATACTTAAAATAAGACACATGCAAACCACAAGACGCTGAGAAATTTGTTAATGTTACTACTAGATCACTTACTGTAACATGTTACTGAGTGGTTCCCCTGCTGTCTCTCTAAATAGCATCCAAATAGTTCAGAATGCAGCAGCCTATGTCACCAGGAAAAGAAAGCTTATTACTCACTTCCTGTTTTTGTATCGACTTCAAAGTCTCGCTTTTGACATTTAAAGTGTTTAATGGCCTACCTTCAGCATGCTTAACTGATCTGTTGAAGCATTATAGCCCATTCAGACCACTTCTGAGCTGAGGCAGGCTTCCTGGAAACTCTCTCTGACATCTCTGACATCTCAGTTGGTGGAAGATCATTTTCATACCTCCTAAACTCTGAAACAGCTTTCCAGAGACTATTAGAAATAAAAGCCTGGTTTTAAATCCAGACACAAACATATTCATTTAGGGGAGCATATCACTGCTGCCAGAAGAAATTTTATGGCATAATTTGGAAATGCCTGTTACCCTTTACATTGTGTGTAAATTTCATAATGAATGGACTAAAGAAAATGACCCAAATTGACTGGGAAAAAAGTCTGGCTCCATTGCCTTACATTAAAAGTAAAGCAGATTTTTTCCTTCTCCTGTAAAGTTACCTTTTTTTAGATTTGAGGACTAAAAGTAATATGGGTCATTTTCTGTTTTCATCTATTTTCATCTATTTCCCAAAATATGTGTCAAGGTTAAACATTAAAATTTGATACTATTTCATACACTATATTGCAAAAAGGTATTCACTCACCCAAATCATTGAATTTAGGTGTTCCAATCACTTCCATGGCCACAGGTGTATAAAACCAAGCCCCTAGGCCTGCAGACCACCATACAGGCATTAGTGAAAGAATGGGCCGCTCTCAGGAGCTCAGTGAATTCCTGTGTGGTACTGTGATAGGATACCACCAGTGCATGTCCAGTCATTAAATTTCCTCACTTCTAAATATTCCACAGTCAACTGTCAGTGGTTTTCTAACAAAGTGAAAGCGATTGGCAACAACAGCAACTCAGCCAAGAAGTGGTCGACAATGTAAAATGACGGAGTGCCAACTTTCTGCAGACCTCCAAACATCATGTGGCCTAAGAACAGTGTAGAGAGCTTCATGGAATGGGTTTCCAAGGCTGAGCAGCTGCATCCAGGCCTTACATCATCGAGCACAATGCAAAACATGGAATGCAGTGGTATAAAGCGCCGCCACTGGACTCTAGAGCAGTGGAGATGTGTTCCCTGGAGTAACGAATCACGCTTCCCTGTCTGGCAATCTGATGGTGAGTCTGGGTTTGACGGTTGCCAGGAGAACGGTACTTGTCTGACTACACTGCACCAAGTGTAATGTTTTTTTTCAGGAGTTTATTCCATTGAAAGGAACTCTTAATGCTTCAGCAGAACAAGAGATTTTGGACAATTTCATGCTCCCAAATTTGTTGGAACAGTTCAGGGACAAAGCAAGGTCCATAAAGACATGGGTGAGCAAGTTTGGCATGAAAGAGCTTGACTGGCCTACAGAGTCCTGACCTCAACCCAATAGAACACCTTTGGGATGAATTAAAGTGGAGACTGCAAGCCAGGTCTTCTCGTCCAACATCAGTGTCTGACCTCACAAATGCGCTTCTAGAAGAATGGACAAAAATTCCCATAAACACACTCCTTGTGAAAAGCCTTCCCAGAAGAGTTGAAGCTGTTGTAGCTGCAAAGGTTTGGCCAACATCATATTAAACCCTATGGAAGAATGGGATGTCACTCAAGTTCATGTGTGTGTCAAGGCAGTCGACTGAATTGTTTTGGAAATATAGTGTATATTTAATCTTTTGATGTATATGTGCATATAATGAAATACATATTCAAAAATTCACATCATATATATATATATATATATATATATATATATATATATATATATATATATATATATATATATAAAAATACAAAAATATATACATCATATATATATTTTTTTTTGTATTTTTTTGAATATATATATATATATGTGTGTGTGTGTGTGTGTGTGTGTGTGTGTGTGTGTGTGTGTATTTTTTTCTTCTATATTTCTGTATGTTGTATTTCTGGTGTGTATGGTATGTGTTTGTCAAAGACAGTATTTTTTTTTTTATTATTATTATTATTTTTTTTTTTTTTTAATCTTAGGATTATTCCTCTCTGACTTGCTGGAAGCATTGTTAGTGTGTTTGTGTGTGTGTGTGTGTGTGTGTGCGTGTAATTTATCTCTGCTGGCATTTCTGTCGTGCTGTACTGTCTGTGTGTCAAATTACCTTCTATTATCATCACAGCACTGGAGCAATTTCTCCATCTTCACCCTCTCAGAGACAGATTTAGACACATCTAGCACAGCTTGTTTTTCCTCTCATTACCTTCTTTGTCTACTGGAGATGAGGGTTCAGTAATGTTAAGACTGATTCACACATACTAACTGTCTCACAGTAAACACAGCCTGAAGTTAGGGATGGTCCATGACCATGTCCACTCTCAGTGTAACTCTCAGTGCTTTTAGTTTATTACATTAGTAACTGATACAAGGTTTTGTTCCAACGTCAGCGATATTTTAAAGTCAGTAGCAGACTTTAAATATTGGAGGTACGGCAATGTCACAATGTCAAAAACAACGAAAAAATTGTGCATGATAATGTAAATTTCTGCTAGAACCCCTGAAGTATTCCTGTCATACACTATAAAAAATTCCTTGTCAGTCCAATAAAATTACTTCATATGGTAAAAAGTAAATTGACTAGTTTTATTCAACCTAAAGAAATACTTTGAATGATCAATTCTTTCAATCGAAGTCATTTTTCAAGTTAAATAAAACTGGTTCAATCGCTTGTTACCATGTAAAGTATTTCTTTAGGTTGAACTGATGAGCCAATATTCACAGATTCACATTAACATTTTTTGGCCATCATAGATTAAACATGAACATTTGAAGCTTGCAAAAGACACTCCATGTTTTTCAAACTTGTTAAGCTCTGACTTACATTTGACTAGGGCAGCTTTAGCAAGGTGATTTGATCAACTCAACTTGCTGGAAAGGTGACAGCATTACGGTAAAAGTCACCAAGCTGTTCAGAGTGACTCATTTTATTGCCAGTCTTCTGTCTATAGACATTGTATGACTATATGCTTAATTTTAGGAACTCATCAGCAATGGGTGTGGCTAACATGGTCAAACTTAAAATCAATGTCCACATATTTTGGTGGCACTATGACACATACAAAGTGGTCTAAGAAAGTGAGGAATTGATGTGTACACAGCTTTAAGTCTTTCGACTTCAAGGAGTTAATGCTTGCCAATACACGCTACCTACATAGTATATTACAATTTATTGCAGTTTTCACAAAGATAAGCTTGCATTTATACTGTGCTCAGTTAAATCAATGGCAAAACATCATATAAAATGCAGCTTATATCCACTATTTGTCATGATATAGTTTACATGGTGCCGATTTGGGACTATTCAATTTCACCTCTAATATTTTAGCCATGTTGACGTGTAAATTTGGTTTTGGCTGAACAAATCCTTTAATGCCGCAGAGCCGTCATTATTTAAGGGTGCCGCATCTCACATTTCCAGCCATGAGGCAACCTCGCAGGCTGGGCCTTAGTCCAGTGTGAGCAGCTGTTGCTGGCCCAGCCCCAAAGCTTTGTTTAATGGACCACGAGGGACTAGTTGGTCTCTAGAGTGATCCTGAGAGTTTTCCAATGTGCTTCAGGCAAGAAAGTCTTTGTCACACTGATATCACCGTGCTATGATTATATATTTTTTGGTATATATGCTATTTGCGAGCCTACATAGGAATTACGTATATTTTAATATTCACCTAAAACCTTGCATCGCTAAAGTGCACGATGCATTGTTAAACCTCTAGTGGAGCTCAGTCAGCGGGCAGATAAATGAGGAGAGAGCAGAGCCATAGGTCTGTGGAACCCTCTTTATTGTGCACAACAAATGGAGGCTCATTAATCTTGTAAAAACAGGGAAGTAAACTGCTGAACAATGCACAGTAGTGTCCAATGAAGCACCAGCATGCAAGCCTGTGCTATTTGAGCTTCTTATATCATATAATTCCGTATATTTCTGTCAACCAATAGTGTAGAATATACAGGGAAACGAGAAGACATGTTATTGAGTGTTCACTTGTGAATCTATGCAGTAAGAATTTGTGAATAGGGGTCAGTCTCATTACAAGCCATTGCACATTCATTTCGATCCATTCTTGCAAGTCAATTTGAGAGTATTATCTCAATGCAAAGCCTCAATGTATGTCAGACCTTTTAAATTAGATAGATAGATAGATGGATAGATAGATAGATAGATAGATAGATAGATAGATAGATAGATAGATAGATAGATAGATAGATAGATAGATAGATAGATAGATAGATCCTGAAGGAAATTTAGCAGCCAGTAGCAGTCACACAACACAGGACAGTAACAGTAGTAAGGGTATAAACAATATAACAGGAAGAATAAATATTTTTAAAAATCCTATCTACAGGCATATATACAGATATAAAACTACAACAATCTGGTATAAAATCTGTAACCTGAGATGAAAGAGGCAGTGTAATGATGACTGTACCAGGAGGCACTGTGCAGACAGGTAATGGCATATAATGACAATACTGACTAAACATGTACTGATATGTACAGGCAGTGGGAGAGTGCAAGTGGCCTAGACCCCTGCGGCAGAAACTGGCTCTTGGTACGTGGAATGTAACCTCACTGGGGGGGAAGGAACCGGAGCTTGTGCAGGAGGTTGAGAGGTACCAACTAGGTATAGTTGGGCTCACCTCCCACAGGGGGAGAGGCGCAGGGCAGGTGTGAGGATACTCACTAATCCCCGGCTGGTGACCATGCAGTTGGAATTTGTCCCGGTGGATGAGAGGGTCGCCTCAATGTGGATTAAAGCTCTCTGTTTACTGGTCAGTCTACATCCTGACCCTCACCTATGGTCATGAGCTGTGGGTAATGACTGAAAGAACGAGATTGCTCAGGAGCTTGGTCATCTGGGAGGAGCTCAGAGCAGAGCCGCTATTCCTCCGCATTGAGAGGAGCCAGCTGAGGTGGTTCGGGCATCTGATCTGGATGCCCCCTGGACGCCTCCCAGTGGGGGGTGTACCAGGCACGGCCTACCAGGACAAGACCCCGGGGTCGTTCTAGGACCCACTGGAGGGATTATATCTTCAAGTTGGCCTGGGAGTGGCCTGGCGTCCCCAGAAATGAGCTGGAGGAAGTTGCGGAGGACAGGGTCATCTGGGATTCTCTGCTCTCTCAACTGCTACTGTGACCCTATCTGGACTAGAGGTTAACAATCATGATGATGATGATGATATGTACAGGTAACAACATATAATGACAATACTGAATAAATATGTGTAGATGTTGGCACCAAAAATAAAGTGTCTAGATGTGGAGTGTCCAGATGTATAAGATGTGTGATAGGGCTACAGAAAGTGTAATATGTACAGTAAGGTGTTCAGATGTGCAGCTGGATAAAAAGAAACCTAAAGATTTTAGCATGAGATAAAACCTATGATTTATTTGGTATAGCTGATATTTGGTATCAGCTAACTAGCTCTGATATGGTCCATGGCACAGATGGACCATACAGAAAACCATAAAGAAACAAATATGAAGGCCCAAAGTCAAAGGGTCAGATAAATAGTAGAGTGGAGCCTCAGAGCCTTCTTCTCTGAAGCTCTAATTATTTCTAAAATAAAAAAAAAATCTGTTATTTTTACTTCTACTTTTTTATGCAATGACATTAACATATGTATGCTTGTATTTATTACAAGTATTGTAGTATTCAATTCCTGGATGGAAATTTTTTTTTCCCTCTTAATAGGCACAGCCAAGTAAGCTTTCCCATTGGTTAGGCCTTCAGGAGCTGAACTGATGGCCTAACATGTCGGATTAACCATTAACATAACTAGGAAGTGACAGTGGAATCAACCAATCAGGTTTTGATTTCCAATAGATGAAACCAATTTCCTGAGAAAAAAAACACAAGTAATGCTAATGAAGATGCATATCAACATTCAGTACTCAGTGACCCCCACATTGCTAAATTTCTCTGCACCCACAATGCACCGCTCAGCATTTTGCTATTACTGCATTAAAATAATTCCAGAATCATATAAAACATTAGTTGGTGATGTGGGTTGAAGTTTACACTAAGAAAAGTAGTCAGTCTTTATGATAAGTAGACAAATGCTATGTTACTTCAGCTAACATTACTAACCTAGGTTTTCGTCCTTTGGCTCCAAAACAGCAAGTTAGCTCACCAGCTTCTCGTTCAAATTTTCCCATTCCACCTTAAATGGTAACTGAGGTGCTTGAATGTAACTGCTGCACCATCTAAGGTGAAACGGGAAAATTCGAACGAGAAGCTTGTGAATGAGAATCGGACTTCAGTTTTCTGACTTTTCAGTGTTTGTCAGTTTCTTGTTGCAGAAATGAGCTGCAGTACTAGCTAGGTGAAATTGTTGTCTACATTGCTATGGTGACCAGCGGTCTGCACGCCAATCTTCAGGGTAAAGGTTAATGAATTAGCAGTTATACATTAACTCCAGCATTTAAAACTATTTATTGTTAAAACTGTGTTAAAATATTTATTTTTTACCTAAAAATGTAATACTGCTGTGGAGCTGCAACAGGGCAGTAAAAGAGCTGCATGCAGCTCCGATGCCACAAGTTGCTGAGCCTTTGTCTAACCAGTGGGTTTCTCTGAGCTCTGTTTCTGCTGGGAAAACAGCAGCAGCAGCTCATGTGGACTTTGTTCGTTATATCCATTGTTGTACACTTAGCATTGCACTGAAGTCCCAGAGGATTAAACATAAAGGGTTTTTTCTTCTATTTTGACTAAGTTTTGCTATTATTGACCAGAACTGAAGATTTAACTCTACATATACTAGGACCTCCATCCTACACTCTTAAAATGTATGCGTCTACATAGTTTGTGGCTTGGTTGTAAAATCATCATCATTTGTTAGGACATCGTTTACAATACCAGTTCCCTCAGGCCAAATTTTAGTCACTTTCAAATACACTATAAATATTTGTCTATAGTAGACAAATGTAAGCCTGGAAACACAATGCCATTACTGGGTTAGGCCTCTCCAACTGGGTTCCATGGCTCTGCAAAGAAAGAGTGACCTTCTCACTGGCCCTTCACAAAGTCACATTGAAGGGTATTCACTGTGCCCCAACGGGCTTGTCCTGGCTTTTGTCCGTGCCACTAGCTAAGGAGATAGGGTCACATGGCTGAATGGGTAAACATTTCAAAGATGCACCCCATGGGCCATCTTGGAGTGGATTTTAATGGGCTTATCCAAGCCAGTGCACAGAGCATTAATGCTTATAAGGGGAAAGGGGAGCTGCCCTCCTCCCCCACTGCCCTGACCGAATGCTTTAGCGAGTAAATAAAAGACTGAAGAAGGCAGCCTGGTTAGCTCTTGATCCCTTGGGAGCACATAAATGCATTGACAGCTATGTTTTAGCATTGATCAGCTAAGTACTAATTGGAGATATCAATATATTGTAGGTGTTGGCTGTATAAGGTCACCTAACCAGGATTTTTCTAAAGTGGCTCAGTTGCAGATGTCCCCTAAACACAAGTGTGGTTATATAATGTCATTTAAAGCGGTGGTCAAATTTACCCAGTTTCCTTCTTAACTCAAATGTAGTCAACCAGCCAAGATGTGTTTGGTGTCTGCAGGTTGCTTGTGAGGTTTTATATAGCAGCTATGATGCTATTGTAGCTAACAAGTAATGGAAGCGTATGTAAACTAATTAGCACTGTGCAAACTGCATGTATGAATCATCACACTTTAAAATGTGTCAAATCCATCCATCCATCCATTTTCTAAGCCGCTTCTCTGTTAGGGTCGCGGGGGGATGCTGGAGCCTATCCCAGCGGTCTTCGGGCGGAAGGCAGGATACTGTGTCAAATAGTTCTGTAATTTCAAACACACTTATGAGATTCTGCACAGGCAAACTGTGATCATTAGTTCTAGGCCTTTAGTTTAACAATGGTCTACAACAATGCTAAAAGCAAATGCTAAATGCTATCAGCCCCTATAGGATTCTAATAATATGTTAGCGCTAAGCTGACAGCAATTCACATGAAAAAAATGCTCCCTGGACATTTGAAGCATCTGAAAGACAGTAATATAACATATAATTTAGGCTGTAGCAGTTCAGTAAAATGTCCTGGTGTTAATCTTTTGTCATTGTTTTCAATTTCTGACTGAACAATTGACTGAAACCTGATTAGGCTACAGTTTGTATTCATAGTCAGTGATGCATCTAGAACTTCCTGAAGGCCTCAAGGGAAGTTTTTTCTCACAAAATTGGTAAATCAAAATGTGATTGGCTGCATCCTGTTTACCACATAAGGAAGTGTGTTTGAGATTGTTTAACAGCTAGACACCATTTGAGCCAAACTTGTGCTGAAATAGGCATACAATTTGGATAATGTTAACTGGTATATTGTATTGCTTGTTAGCTACATTAGCCTTATTGTTCCAGTTCAAAACTAAAGAAGCACACTTCAGACACCAAATATGTCTTGGGCTGATTGATGACATTTTGGCGGGGGAAACTGAGTAAACTTGCTTTTTGAGCAGACTGTTGTTTTAATATTCCAAAGCCATAACAAGCTGCACAATCACAAACATTACACACATACAACACACAGGTTGCAAGGTCATTTAAGGACATGATTGTAGTCTTGAGGCTTGAGAAACACCACAAAGACATGAAACCGGATCCTTATGCTGTGGAGCACAGTGACCACACTTTTGCCACACTATTTGGTTTGCATAGTGAGTCAGAATAGAATGTGAGAATGTCACATATTGGATGTCAGTACATCAGCATTATCATCAGAGAAGCTCTGTATCACCAGCAGTGAGACAGAAACACTGTCTGTCATCTCAGCTCACAGGTCATATGTATCGACCTTGTCATAGTAAGAGTGATGATCTAGGATGAAGGTTTGTCTTTCATATCTTAAATCATACAACTCTAAGAGCAGAGGACAATAGGTTCAAGATCAGCACTTTTACTGTAGGGCATATTATATATTTCATATATGGACTCAGCATATTAGCCATGATATTAGCCGTGGCTAAGATGTTACTATTTTAAAGGGCTCAAAATTTTACAGTTTCAATTATGAAACAGGACCTGGATTTTTACTCACTCGCTCACTGATGTTTAGCAGGCAGAAGATTCTCCACAAGGGGGCAATATTACCATTCATAATAGCTTTTACTGGTTTTAACTACTTCTCTGTAGAGGATGTGTTGACTTACTGTCACCTAGAAAATCAACAAAGCATTTATTTTGACCAGGGGTGCCCAAACTAATTATGTACAGAAAGTAGTCCTACTTTCATTTTTGCATCACCATTTTCCACCCTTTCCCTTTTTTTGGCTGTTTTTGTTGGGGGTTTTTTTTTCAGTGCTGTGGGCCTAAAAGGATGTGTAGCTGTCAAGAAGCCTCACTGAGAAAAGGAGACAGATGCAAAAAAGTTGCTGGTGTTCTCAGAACATTGGACTGACCATCACTGGTTGTTTGAGTTTGAAGCAGAAAATGCAACCAACTTCTAAGGTTGAACTTTGGACATGTGGAAAAATATCTCTGCAGATTTCTATGAAAAACTGAAATCAAGTCTCCTAAAAGAATGAAAGTTGTAATGAAGGCAAAGAGTGGACAGTAATTACTGAAAAAAAGATATTATATTTAGTTGTTGAGGCTTCCATGATACTGTTATTTACTATTAACTGTTAATTATATATTATTGGGACTGGAAAATGCATAACTTGTTCTAAATGGCCATTTTGACGGGAAATTAAATGAAAGAAAGGTGGTCTCTTTCTCTAAGGGCCCTTTAAATACAAGGATGGTACATTGAAAGGGAAATAGGTGATACAAGAAAGGAGGGGATGAGATAAAGGCATAGAGGGGATGATGAAAAATAGAAAGAAAGACAGAAAGAAAGAGAGAGAGATACACTGGGTGGCACATTGAGAACTTTTTCATGTTTTCTTTGTTTTGTTAATGTGTTTCGGCCGTGATTTCTGCTTGCGTTGCATTCATTTATGCGGTTATTCCAGCTGGTCTTAATTACAGCCAATGCCAAAAGGGATTTCCTCTGGACTGAACAGATTCTGATAATGAATCACCCAGGAGGGATGCGTCCAAACTGACAGTGTTAGTGTTGGAGTTCAGGGCCAAAGCAGCTTCACACAGACTCACAGACCCGCAGGACGCTCTTCTATCTCTATGACGTAACTCTATTGATCGGCCATTTCCTGCTTTGAACATCTGCGGCATAAACAAACTCCCTGATGGCTTTCAGTAAGCCGGAGGGACAGAAGAAAAGAGTGGCGGAGAGAGAGAGAGAGAGGGAGTGAAAGATGGAGGTGGAGAGGTGTTCTGTTACCCTGCTCTTGATGACTTGCCGAAAGTCACTCAAACTGAGCAACATGGGAGCAGAGAGAAAGAGGAAAAGTGAGAGAGAGACATTAAGTGAGCATCTCTCTCTCTCTCTCTCTCTCTCTCTCTGTCCCTCCCTCCCTCTCCCTCTCGCCTTCTGATGGCATTTAGTGTATATCAAAAAATTGATATAAAATCAAATTGAACACAACTGGATCAAATCAGTTTTACAGTATGCTTTTTATATGTATTTAGAATATAGAGAAGAAAGGAAGAAAGAAATCTGAAAGACAGAGAGAGAAAGAGAGAGAGAGAGAAGTAATGAGAAGAAGAAACAGAAAAAGAGACACAGAGACTGAAAAAGAGAGGGAAAAGAGGGATAGCAAGAAAACTGAGGGAAAGAGAGAAAGGCATAGAAAGAGGGAGAGAGGGAGAAAGCAAGAGACAGGGTGAGAATGAGAGAGAGAAAGTGAGGAGGAGAAAGAGAAAGATAGAGAGAGAGAGAGCCTGTGAAGGAGAGGGGGGGAAGAAAAAGGTGAGAGAGAGACTCTGAAAAAGAGGGGGAGGAAAGAAAAAAGGAGAAAGAGAACTTGTGAAAGAGAGGGGGAGTAAAGAAAGAAAGAGAGATAGACTGTGAAATAGAGGGGGAGGAAAGAAAGAGAGAGTGTGAAAGAGAGGGGGAAGAAAGAGAGAGAGAGAGAGAGAGAGAGAGAGAGAGACTTTGAAAGAGAGGGGGAGGAAGGAAAGAGAGAGAGAGACTGTGAAAGAGAGGGGGAGGAAAGAAAAAGGAGAGAGAGAGCCTGTAAAAGAAAGGGGTAGGAAAGAAAGTAAGTAGGAGAGAGAGAGAGAGAGAGAGAGAGAGAGAGAGAGAGAGAGAGAGATCGATGAACTGGGTCCTCTGCTGGTTCTCTGTGGGGAGATGAAGATGAGCAGGCTGGAAATCAATCAGCTCACAGACTGAACGCATCCATAACCTCCAGCTTGCCCAGCACCTCAAATTAAAACGTCCACACAGGAGAAAGTCTCTGACTGAGCTGTGCGTGGCAGCGCAGAAATAAAGCTGTCACTTAGCGCGGCTTAATGGGCTCATTTCTGCCTCAAACATTCCCATGTCAGGGAAAATGGGATCTTTTTTCTCCCCATTTATTTAACTCCTAAAACTGCAGGCTTAATAACCCATCAGGCAGAGCGGTACATTATGAGATACTGACACTAGTGTGCAGCAGTCTTAAAGATGAGGATATCAGAGCATATCAGCATGCTAATGTAGACTTCTAACAGTATAGCATAGCCTTATGTCCGATGACATCACAATTTCAGTACTGGTATTTATTATTTCCTTTAGAGACAAATGACAACACACAAATTCATTATCAGTTTGTGGATTTATTTACATTTGATAAAGAAAAGTTCAATTAAATGTTTTAGAGTTGTATATAAACGTTAGGTGCTGTAGATGTTTTGTGAAAATAAGTTAATACATCCTCTAAAGAGAGCACATGCCTGTATGTTGACCCACATTTAATAATAATAATAATAATAATAATAATAATAATAATAGTTTTATTTATATAGGACTTTACATGCCAGTGGCAGCTCAAAGCTTTACAGACAGGTGATAACATAGTTATAGAAGAGATCATTAGCATTTAATTAGAATCAGAATAAAATGAAGAAGATTAAATTACAAGATAATGATAAAAACCATGAGACATTCAGTTTCAGTCAATGCTAGTTTAAAGAGATACATTTTTAGATGCTTCTTAAAACTGAGCACTGAGCTTGACTGTCTAATAAAAGTTTAGATGTATAATAACTGAAAGAGTCTCTTCATGTTTTTTGTATTTTACAGAGGGTTTCTGTAGAAGGCCACTATCTGCTGGTCTTAGATTACGTGCACATAATCATCTGTCAAGCATGGTGGAGGTAGTGTTACTGTGACTTATAAAGCCTTATAAAACAGGGATAATGAGGGACTGGTAAAAAAAACAATCAGGGGCAGAGTCAACAAACAAGGGGGCTGAACCAAAACAAATGCACATGGAAGATCCAAAACACAAAGCACATGGACAGGACTGGGAGGGGCCAATCGTGACAGTTACAGCATGCAAATTCGTGGCTTTCTATTTATTTATTAATGGTGTAAATATTAAACACAGTGGGATGAATCCTGAAGTGTACATGGCTTTATTATCTGCTCAGATTCAGGCAAATGCTTCAGAAGTCTTTAGACGGCCCTTCAGTGTGCATATGGACAATGACCCAAAGTTTAGTGGGAAAGCAACTCAAGTTGTATGAAAATGGTTGCAGTTCCTTTGTTGTTCACCTAATTTGGATGTAAATATCATTAAATTAAAGCTGAAACTTTGCACTAGAGTCCAATGAGCTGTGATTATGATCTTTCACAGTATATAATACCAAACTTTTACAGCATGACTAGGAAAGCATGTGCCTGAACTACACAAAAACCCTTTCTTTCACTACTTTACTGCCACCGCCTATTTCCCTGCAGGGTTGCTCCGTAGAAGGTTTTTTTTTTTCTAAGTCATTATTTTGCAAACAGCCAGTTGTGATTAGTGTAATGCTGATTGGTGACATGGAGCTGGTAAGAGAAACATAATGTTCTTCTAGTAACCAAGAAATTTCAATTTTTTCGACATTTGTCCAAGTTACAAGCTAAATATAATGGCAGTTAAATGATGCTATGAGTAAAACATTCTGACAGGCTTTCTAGAGACTCGCCTCTGTAATATGATGTCAGCTGCCAACAGCAGAGGAGACACAACAATCTGACTCTGCAGATTTCCTGCAGTCAAAGACCTGCAGTAATGAATTAGTGACAGGATATGCAGACAGGATATGAAGACCAGAGCCATAAAGATAGAGTAACAAATCTGCTTTTACATATTAACATTACTCTAATATTAGTCTTAAACTCTTAAACAGCACAGTCCAGCATGCCATATTCTAGAAGTAACCAAATTAAATGTTGTTTAATTAATTTATTCATATATTTGATTGATTTTAATTAATCAATATATTTAATTCATTTATTTAATTATTTAATTCATGTATTTATTTATTTTTCATTTAGTGGGTAATTGGTATAAAAGCATGCTCTGAAAATATGAAAAGTAACTTTTCTCTGAATACTGCCTTTTCAAATTGCAAGGTGGACTGAATACAGACACTTTATGCTACACCCTGTAAGATTTTTTGATTGTGTTCAAAATTATGTTTTAACAATTGTAAACATGTTCTCTGTAAACAGGGATTTTTCCAGATGCTTTTTCTTTTCAGGGCAAAACTGTCCTGGTGAGGCCTCTACTAAAAAGAGTGGCATAGATTCGTACAAAATAATTTTAGACCAATTTCTAAATGTCCTTTTTAAAGTAAAGTCCTAGAAAACATTATTTTTAAACAATTTAAAGTAAAGTTTCAATTGAGTTTCCATAGTACTAAGACAGCATTGGTTTATGTTGTCGTTGACCTCAGGCTCAGCGTGATGCACAGTTTTGGTTGTTCTCTTATTGTCTTAATTGGATCTTAGTGCAGCTTTTGATATCATTGATCAGAAGATTCTAATCCACCATCTTGAATGCTGGGTCGGCCTTTGACGCACAGTTTTGGATTGGTTTAAATCATATTTAATGAATAGACATGAATGGAAACTCTTTTATTAAATCATTGAGTCCTACAAGGTTCAGTATTAGGGCCCTTGCTTTTCTATTTGTACTTGCTATCTCTAGGTGATGTCATTAGCAAACATATCAAATTTCATAACTGTCCTGATGACACACAAATATACATTTGATAATCAAGACTCTGTTGATAGGCTTACCAGCTATGTGTCAGATATTTCTCAGTGCATGTCAAAGCATGAAACTTTGTACTAAAAGTCAGAGAAAGTTGCTTAATGAGAAGTTAACTTTATATACCAAGTCTGAAGTATGAAACCCGGATGTGATCAAAGTTGATCACTGTAATGATCTTCTTACTGGAAAAAAGCAATGCATCCTCTACAACACATACAAAGTGCAGCAGCACAGATCCCAACAAAGGAGAAATCATATGACTCGTGTTTTGAAAGAAATTGCTACCTGTATCTTTCAGGATAGATTTTAAAGGTGCTAAATGACCTTAGACCTCCTTCTATAAAATACAGAAAACATGAGAGGAGAGGGCTTGTTCCATTATTCTGGTTCTATTCAGCCTTTAGTCAGTCTAGCTCAGTGCTCACTTTTAAGAAAAAATTGAATACATGTCTCTTAGCATTCAATTAAAATTATGTTCCTTTTTGTTTTAATTTGACCGGTGTCACTATGTTATATGGTTTTACCTTAATACTCATAGTTGCTGATATTGCTGTTATGCTTTATTACTTGACTGTAAAGCACTTTGTGCTGCCAGTGGTATGAAAAGTGCTCTTGAAATGAAATTATTACTATTATTATTATTATATTATTATTAGTAGTAGTAGTAGTAGTAGTGTTACCACCTTGACGACATTACAAAACTAAAACTAGTTAATTACTTGCAGATTAAGGGGTTAGCATTATTCAAATATTACTCAAATGCTGAGCATTCTATGGCTTTCCTAAGGCCATCCAGCCATTTTATAGGCCATGCTGAGAAAATGAAAGCATTCATGCAGACAGCTGGACTGTATTGAAAAAAAAAGAAAAAAAAGAGGACAGTATGGACACGGTGGCAGAAGTGCCGAGCTTCAGGCACACACATGAACGCACACACAGAATGACAGCAGGAAAGTTTGTCCTTCAGTCAGTGTCCGTCCTCTTCCTCCAGTCAACAGGATGCACCGCAGTCCTGGTGAGACTGGAGGAGTCCGTAAATAAAATGTAGCTAATGTTGGAAGAAAACCTCTCATCTGCACTTTGTGTAGTGTTTTACACAGTGTAGCTGACTCCTCTCCCTATGCCCTCTGGACTTGCCTGGGGCTTGAGAAGATTATGCGTAAACAACATACAATACAAAATGTTTTCTCTCTTGGAAGTTGTTGGAAATATATCACTGCTGTTGTAAGACATTAATATTTCAAACACATGTTTAAAATGAATGATAAACTGACAGAAGCAGCATAAACAGTTTAGGGATTGGCTCGAAAAAACAGACAACACGTCATTTTTCAGTTTGTTTTGGCACTTCACAATGAAGGGGGTGGTGGGGAGAGGGCTTTTCCTGCTTGCGGCTTCAACAGCAAGCTCATTTTATCAAAGTGTGGGAATTTCCTCGTGAACATGTATGGAATGACAGGAGCTTTTCTATTCATATTTCAACAAGTGACCTGCCTCCTCCTTTATAATGTCTCTGGTAATCTGGTAGATTACTTTATTAGACTTCTCTTTGGCATATGGTGTATTTATATTATTTGATTTTCATGAATTATTGTTGTGCACATGGAATGAAACACCATATATGTTACTGTTTAACACTAAAAAGTAGTTAAAAAGTCAGAAATGCACAATTAAATTGCAGATGCAGTTCACTATGTAACTAATTATATGTAATAATTATGTTATTGCATTTAAATAGTATACTATTACAACAGTAATAATTCAAGAGGGAAAGTTTTTTTTATGTGTTACTGTATGCGCACTAGAGCTGATGTCATTCCCAGCAGCAGTCTAGGAAACCCATATAAGCCCAGTGAAGGGGAAAAGGTGGCTGAAGGACAATCCTTTGCTGAATCGTTCGTCTCCTGCCTGGCCTTGCTGAGCAGAGAAGATCAGAACCATTCTACCTGCTGGTCACACCATGGGGTCAAACCTCTCCATGAAAGAGTGCTGATCCTGGATCAGGTTTTACAACTCCAGCTGAAAGGAGTGCAGGACAGGTGGGAGATGATTCTACATCAGTGGTTTTGCTGAGAGATGCTTTATCTGTATGAAGGCAGAAGTGCTGGTGGAGGCTGGAGCCACTGAGGTGCAAGGTTTGGCACGCAGCCCTGGTGCAACTAATCCCCCACACTGAAACCCCCCCTTCCACCAAATTACTGCTGCTGCTCATAACAGCACTGCACAAAGCCACTCTGCTCTAAGTGAGATATTTTAGCTTGCAGTACAGATTGCTCTAGTAATAAATCTTGAAATGCCTCGTCTTACCTGTAATTTAATTAAAAAATCTGAGAAATTCACAGAATTTAATTTGTAATTGTAATTTGCATTGAAACAAATTTTCAAACAATACCACTTCCAAACAATACCACATGAGTTTGTAAGTAAAACAGAGGAGCTTTTATTGTCATTTGAATTTGAAGTTCCTTGTATCCTTGTATCTCCATTTTTGTCATTTTTCAGTTTATGATGCATTTTGAAAATGCCTGCTGTTCTTTACATTGTGTGTAAATTTACGGATGAATAAATCAAAAGAAATAGCCCAAAAATGCTTCAAAGAAATTCTAGTTTCATTGACTTACATTAAAAGCGAAGTAGGTTTTTTCCTTCTCAATAAAATTTATCCAGTTGAACATTAAAATTTTTGTCTTTGTAGTGTATTCAATTGAATATAGGTTAAAAAGGATTTGCAAATCATCGTATTCTGTTTTTATTTATGTTTTACACAACGTCCCAACTTCATTGGAACTGGAGTTATAATTTCATCTGAATAATTAATGCACAACAAAATTAGAAAATGTTTGTCAAATGAAAAAAAAAATTATATAAAGGGGAATTTTGCCCATTTTCCTAATTCTTTTATTATTTTAATCATGAAGATGCAAAGTCATTCAGAGTGCGAAATGCTAACCCTAGAAACCCATTATAGTGACAGGAACAAGATGCCCACCTCTAAAACCTCCCTCGTAGAAAAATATTCTGTTAAATTGTGGTGATTATACTGCCTGATGTCGGAGACCTTGGTTTACCACAGTTTTGAGAAGTTTTCAGCTTAGGATAGTAAGCTGTCTTAGAATGGATTTTTATAGAGCCATTTGTAGTGAAGACGTTTGTACAAGGTGCTATAAAGCAAAATAATCTCTAAAGAGGACTTTCCATATTTATAACTATTTCACTATTTCACCATCATCAACATTACATAACACGTAGGTGTCATGCACAGGTTTATGGTTGTTCTGAATAGTAAATAGGCAGGATTTTTCTCTCATTAGAGATCTTTAAATCAGTGTGAAGTGAGTAACAATAGAGTCGGTCACTCTGGGCAGGAGCATTTAGATGGACGTTTATACTTGAATGGCCTTCCACAGACAGCTGCTGCATTAAAGAACGCAGTGCATGGTTCATTTAGGTCAGCTGAATGTCTCTGGCCACTAGAGGAACAGTAAGTAACAGATTAGATTAAAAGAAGATGTAAGACTCTTCAGTCAGCAGTCTGTCTACAGATGTCAAACATGTGGATGCGCTGTGTCTGAAGGATGAAAACGATGATGTGGCCTCAAAAGAGCTGTGAGATTAGGGAGGAAAGGAGATGCTGACCGTACAGATTGTAGGCTGACTGTCCAACCCAGATCCAAGAGATCAAGCCAAGAGTATATTGAAGTAAACAGCGAAACGGGATAATATTCATCTAGGGCAGCAGTGTTTAGTGGACTGCTCTTTACAAGTGACTAAGACATGGAAACTGTGCAGTTAAAGGGACAGCTCAACCAAAAAATTACTTTTCCCTTAGGCCAAATGTAGCTGACCACCTGAGACATCATTGGTGTCTCAAGTTTGCTTCTTAACTTTTGGACTATAATACAGCTGTCACGCCTCCCGCAGGCTTAGCAGAGACTAACACTCCTCACTCCATTCAGAAACCCAACTCCCAGAATCCACAGGGGATCACATAACTGGAGATTCTAAACTGTCAACCTATTCATGCTTAGCCATGATTATTGATTGTTGACACTTGTTCTAGTGCCTATATTACCTGTTTTTGTCCATAGCCTCATTGTGAAGTTGTTGTAGTCTACTGTGCATTACCAAGCCCTTATTTCTGTGTTTGACTTCCTGGTTTTGTTTTCTTGCTCATTTTCTCGTTCTGTTTTCTAGCCTGATCCCTTTTTGACTCTGTTCTCTCTTTCATGACCTCTAGCTCATGTTTGCTCACTCTGATTGAGCTTATCTTGCATTCCCCCTGGGTTCTGGATTATCCCTTATTAAACATTTTAACCAAAGTCTGCTCTGCGAGACTTTCAAAGCCGTCACAACAGCTAACAAGCAATGGAAACTGAAATTACTTCTTGCAATTTCAAATACGTTTCTGTCACTGTATGCCGTACTGCATTTATAAAAATGGACAATAGTACAGGACTGTTCAGAAGTATTAGTATAAGTTATTCTTTTTTCATCTACATGTTCAAGCAATTGGATATGAGATAATCCACTTACATAAGGAAATCAATAGTCAAAAGAAAATATGTGAAGAAAAAAAAACAGTTTCCAAAACTGGGACTTCTAACAACCATGCAAGACCTGGTAGACACCAAAACTTTTTTTTAAGCACTAGAACACCAACACTGGTCATCTCCATTTGCGCTTGGATTATGAGAAGCAGGAAATGCAACAAATTTCTAAGACTGAACTTTGGAGGCGTGTTACAATATCCCTGCACATTTGTTTGAAAAGAACAGAAGCTGTAATATGAGAAAATACTGAAGAAATGCATGTAATATTTAGCCGCTAAAGCTCATTTTCTGTTGTTTCACGCTTTTCCTGAAACCGAAAATGAACAACTTCATGGCCGTTTTGACTGGAAATGAATTAAATGAAGGGGTGCTCCATGACTTTTGCAGCTGTACCGTACATTAGCACTGCTAAAAACAGTGGCAAACTAAAGACGTAAACAATAAACTTGACTTGACAAAATTAAGAGTAGGGAAAAAATGTGTAAATGCTGTAATCACCACCACAACAATACACTGAAAAATACCACATTAATGACTAAAACAGTACAAAGTGAGATTGCAATAAGATTGTGTTGCTGCAACTTTGATCAAAGCTAAAAGCAACTCGAAAGGGTCTCAAAAGGGCAAATCAATAGCATCTGGTTTTGGAAAACTTGCCTATAGATTCCTGATGAATATCTGTGACTTGTGGGAGAATATAACACGCTAATTTGCTCAAAGGGAGCATTCGGAAATGGGAGTGACATCAGTTATCCATCCTAAGGAGACAGAGAGTATGTGAGCTTGTGCGCGTGTCGAAGTTGATTGGGCCTTGTGGGTACTGGATGCTCAGTCAAGACTGGAGAGATTCAGTGGAGGGCCCAGCATCTGAGATTGACCCAGACTTGATTGGGTCTCTGGGGTCTATAAAGTGCTTTGTGTCAGAGGTGTGACTCCATAGGCAAACAAAGCATCTATATTCACTGAAATTGAACTGATCATGGCAGCAATAACACAATGGATTTTAAAGCAGTCAATTCTGTTCATGTGCTCAAGTAATTGAAATGCAGTTTCCCAAAGCTATAAACCAGTCCGAACTCAATCAGATATGAACTCTGCATAGCTAGATTTATTTCTGATGCTGCTAGGTTTAAATGTAAAACGCTACATGTCCAAATGCATCCAGACAGCCAGATAACTTCAAAGAATTCCTCAATTTTTAAAAATTATCTCTATAACTAAGATGTTAAGCTGTAAATAATCAGTTTGATATTAAATGTTCCAGTACATAGAAACACATTCAGAATTGCTCACAGTGGTGATAGGAACCAGACGTCTGAAGCCTTAAATACCTCTAAAATTTCCCTCATGGAAAGTTAGCACAGAAACGTTGTTAAAAGTTTTTTTTACAATACTTTGTAAAAAAGAAGGTTTTGACCTAAAATATATTGCTGGTGTTGAAACAAAACCTTGTTACCAAATCGGTAAATTTCACGAGAAGAGAAAGAAATACTTTTTATTACGTTTTAATGTAAGTCATTGGATCCAGCCTTTTTTCCAAGTCATTCTGGCCCATTTCTTTTGGTCCATTCATCATGAAATTCACACACAATGTACAGGGGAACATGCATTTTCAAATGATGTCAAATCTGAGAAATGGCAAAAACCACCACTCTAAAGAAATCTGAGTTGGTAAGTTTGTCTAAACTAAACCATTCCATCTCAAACTACCCTGAATGACTTTGTTTACCTCACAATTTAACAATTTAATTATGCAGAACTTTTGAAAAATTGAGCAACTCCCCTTTCAGTTGTACCCATTGTGCACATATAGTTTATACACTCATCTTAGAAAAGCATTGACCAATAGAAAGGACTCTGAAGCAGTTGCACATGAGCCTAAGATCACCAGGCCCAGTGCTAAACATGGGCTAGAGGGGTATAAAGACGCTCAGCATTGGGCTGTGGAGCAGTGGAATTGTGTTCTTTGGAGTGATGGAGCTCCATCCTGTACCTTTGTGATGAGCTGGAGTGACCCAAAACCGATCATCCAACATCAGTGCCTGACCTCACTAATGCTCAATCAAATCCTCACAGTAATGTTCCAACATCTATTGTGAAGCCTTCCTAGAAGAGTTGAGACTGTTACTGCAACAAAAGGTGACTCCCTATTAATACCAAAATCCCTATTAACCCCTCTTGTGTTCAACTCACAGCAAACAAACTGAACTTCCATTAGTATCACATCTAAACTTGAAAAAAGTAGAAGGAGAGTGAAAGGAAGAACTGGACTGTGCTGGTGGATGAAGATGGAAGCTCCTGCAGGCAGGAAGTGAGGGAACCAAAAGGGAGCTAACAAAGTTTGGAAGAACAGCTCCCTGCTGAAGAATCCCACTTAGTCAAAGACTTTTGTTGCAGAGATTTGGGCTGGCTGGCAAAACTGGAATGAACCCTTAACGGCAGCAAAAATGCAAAGAAATGAAAAATAAATCTGTCCAACTACATATTCATATTTCATCTCCTTTCAGCTTTGACTTCACCTTGATATTTCATTTTCTTCAGCATGAAATCCTGAGTTGGGGAGAACTGGGGTTGTCGACTGAGGCGCAATTTGCAGTTGTGCTTGAGATTGCCTTGAAAATGCCCTGCAGCATCAGCTAGTAATGAGTGAACTGGGAGCCCCCTCAGCCCTGCTGCTGAAGCGCAGTGTGCTGAGTGGGGAAGAGTTGGGAATTGCTGCTGGTGACAGGTATAAAAGATCTGTGACTGGTCTCTCTGGCTTTATAGCCCTGCTGACATTCTTCAGTAAATGTTATGGCTGCTGCTTCTGCCACTGCTGCTGCGGCTGCCAGAACTCAGCGAATCTATTCTGCCGTCCACTTAATGCAAGCTCCGCATTTTCTCTTTGACACTCACATAAACCGCTGATGAACAACTCTTGCCTCTGAAACTATAGTGTGTGAGCACTTGTTTTCATATGGTTGTAGGAAATCTAGAGGAAATTAGGGCTAACAACCAAGAACACCAAAAAGCTAATGACTCTTTAGTGCTTGTTACAAAAGCTCCATGTTTCATTTTTTTAAACTGAAAGAACAAAAACATGTCATTTTGGTTACTGAGGATAATGTTACTTCACATGTAAAACATATGGTGTTAAGCACACCTGCATTGTGCCAACTGTAAAGTTTGGTGGAGGAGGGATGATGCTTCATCACTATGAAAGAACTCCACCCTCACAGAGCCCTGACCTCAACCCCATCGACGACCAATGGGATGAAACTAGAACTGGACTACAGCCAGGCCACGTGAATTTTTTCAGATCTGAAACAAGATTGGAGCTTGATTTTGTCCTCTCTCTCTATGGAGACCGTTTTGGTGGTCTACCAGGTCTTGATGTCCCCTTGGAATTTGTAAAAATTTCATCATTAAACTGTATTATTTAAAAGTTTACAATATACCTGATTACCCCATATGTGGGGTATTATATTATTATATTATTTCTGCACATACACCCTTAAAAATGGTTCTTCAAGGGTTCTTTAGTAAAGAAAATGGTTTTATATAGAACCATGAACACTCTAAGAACCCTTTGCATGAAAGCCATCATTTTTAAGTGAGTATAACTACACCTTCTACACTGCATATTCATAGTGTAGTGTTATTACTGCCATCTACTTCATTCCTCACTTCTTTATTTATTGTTACTTGTTATCTGGTGTGCTTGCCTAGTGTGTGTAATATCCTTCTTGCATGTGCAATACCTCCCCCTGCTATTGCCACTGTGTGCTTCTATTTATACTTATATTTTTATATGTAGGCGTTTGCTGCTGCAATATAAGCATTTAATTGTTTTTTGGAGTGCTCTGTATCCTGAAAACATTTGAAGCAACCGGTAACTTGTTGGTTTAAACTGGTGGAAGGACAGAAGAGTTAATGTGGCAGTACAGTGCAAAGAAAAGGGTGAACAAATACAGTGTTGATTGATTTTATATTGTAGTTAGTTGTTGAGACTTCTGTGTAATTTTCTCTTCAATATGTTTTCAGCTTTTTTCTGACACTGAAAATTAAATAATTTGTGCTTTATGGCCGTTTTGACTATAAATGAAATAAGCAAAGGGCGGTCTCTAACTTTAGCACAGTACTGTAGGTACTATATATGTATCACATCTGTGATATATTATTATTATTATTACAAGCAAGTTCTTAAATACCCCACATCCTGTATGAAAACAAGTCTGCATTTGTGTGTCCGCCTCTGTTGGAGCTCTCTGTTTGTGGTCCAGTGTTGAGACGATGCTGTTAATGAACTCTAACTGTAGAGCTAAAATTAAGCCTGTCCAATGCATTCTCCTGGTGGGCCACCCTGCAGGACATTGCTGGGCTTACTTTGAATTGCTGACATACCTACAGGAATCTGTAGCCCAATTATATCCATAATTAATAATGAAACCAGGTAATTAAATACTTTGACTGATGACAATCACTGAAAGATTGGCATTAAAAGCTTATGAATGGCTTAAAGGCTTAAATCCTCAGTGAGGTGGATTTCCTTTTGCATATAATGGCATACTTTACACGCTCCCTGCCTAACCATAGGCTCTCTTTCCATCAAGCGTTAATGCTATATGATCATTTTATGTAAAATGGATAAACCATAATGCTATGAAAGATTCAGATGGTGAATACAAACATTGGGGCATTTCTGACTGATTTTTAAAGTGCATACAATCTCTGCATCGACCTATTTGTAGTTTTGGTTTTACGTTTATGCAAATGTTGATGCACAGTTACTTCATATTTAATTGACTTCAAATAAATAAATAAAACTGTGGACTGTGCTGTTTTGGACCATTGCCCTGTTGTAGAAGCTAGACTCTTTTCAGCTTAGGTTTTTAGACTAAATGTGTCACACTTGCTTTAATAATTTGCTGACATTTAGTGGAATCCATACTTCCATTTACTCATGCAGTGTTTCATGTGACACTAACTGCCACAAAACCCCAAAGCATAATAGATCTACCCCAGGCCTAACAGCTGACAAGGTGTTCTTTTCATCAAATACTGTTCTTTTTTTCTTCTCTCAAAATATATATTTGGTGATTATGGCCAAAGAGCAGCCCACAGCACTTGTTTGCATAATGTTTCTGGCTTATCTAGACGTTGCTTTGTATTTTACACATTGACTTTCATGATAAGGTCACGGTTAAGGTTTCCTTCTGATCTCTTAATGACATTTCAGACTGTGGAAATTGTGACCTGGAAGTGCTTTGATCTCTTTTTATAGCCTTCCCCTGCTTTGCATGCATCAGTTAGCTTCACTGTCATATCCTCAGTCAGTTGCTCAGAGGAGCCCATGGGTTTTCAGTGTTAACAGAAGGTTTGAAAAGCCTTTATTAATTTATTACACTCGGAGTGGTCATCAGCAGATCATTTTAATGGCAGTAATTCTGGATCTGCCTAACTAGTCTTAATGATTCATTTAAGGCCTAATGAGCTCTGGGAGTGGGGTGCTCAAACTTTTGCACACGCCGCAATGACTGTTTTACTTTTGTTTGCTGTTTTTTTTTTTGTTTGTTTATCAAATATAAAGACCAGACTTTTCATACAACTGTTTATACTCTCTCTTCAGTTCCTAAAGTATTGTGCCTTCCCACTCCTGGCTGGCGCTGCCTCTGAGAGACTCTGGAGGCATAGCTATGCTGACAAACATGCAAAGGCTCATGGTAGGTGCACACCCTCTGACATAGTTATTGTTATTGTTGATAATGTTATTGTTTGTTAGTGTAAGTCATGCATACATGTTGTTTGTGTTATTATGTGTTGTGACATGGGGTTTATTTAGTGGATTGAGTGTCTATCGTAGTTGGTAGTGACCTCCCTGCGTTTCCTGTGGTTTGTATGTTCCTTTTTACTGGTGTGTATAATAAAGAGAACTTGCATCAGAACCCTGGCCTCCCCTGTGTCTTACTCTCCACTGATGCTACGGCATGTTGTACCAATGCAGAAACCACAGATTTACAGAGCCCCGCTGGAGACATCCTGTATAAATAAAAATAATGCGTGGCCAAGGCTTATTAATGCGTGGGAATGAGATAATTAAGTGGTGGCCATGACTTAGTAAGGCGTGGGAACGAGACCATGCCTTACTAAGTCATGGCCATACATTAGGATCTCATTCCCATGCCTTAATAAGTCGTAGCCATGACATAATTATCTTGTTCCCTCACCTTACTAAGTCGTGGCCACGCATTATTTTTATTTACACAGGATGTCACCAGTGGGGCTCCATACAGATTGACACATTCTCAGTTACTGCAGTTGGAGTGAGCTTCAGGACCATAATAGACAGCAAAAATATAAAGCATTTTAAATATAAAATATAAATAGAAGCAACATAAACAAGCTAAACAAACTAAAAGATCTAGAAATGTGATGATAATGAAGAATGAATAAGAAAAACTATTGATAATTTAGTCTAATGATGAGACAAGCTAACAAACACACACATACACCCACTCAGACTCCACGGTCATAGAGTTTAGATGCTGAAAGCCACAAACTTTCAGCTGGCACACACACAATTGAATCTACAATCAATATGAGGAAATGTGGGCAGAGGAGAGGGAGTTTCATTATCTTCATTATCAACAGAGCCAATATATTTCCCCACCAGTGCGAGCTCAACAATTATCACTGACCCTTTAGTTAAGTAAGTCCCTACTTCATTAACCCATAGTATATACATAACTTAACAATATAATTATGCAATTATGATAACAGTGACTGTGGCCTGGTGATGCTTAAGAGTTATTAGACTAATAAGCCACCTCATTTTATTACAGGTAAGGGTGCTAAGCATGATATGAAGCAGAGTAAAACCACCTTGGGATAAAGAAACAGCCTCAAGCAGCCTATTGTTTTTATAAAATGGGGGATGCCACAAATTATGATAAAATATGACATTTTTCAAAAAGTAATTAAAAATATTATTAATAATATCCACAATAACTAATTATACGGCAAAGAAATGTTGTTGCCAAGCAACCATGGACTGCTAAAAGTGGACAAGAATGTTCAGCTGTCCAGTCTTGTCATCATTCCATTAACATTCTTGTCATATAGTAATGAATGTATCACAATATTGTATTGTTTTAATGAAAAGCATTTCGCAATGGCTTGGAAAGTGGCTCAGCCAATCAGATTTTAGAATCTGAATGATCTGTTATAATCTGTGTTTACTGTGTTGTTATGTGTGCGTCTCTGTGTGTGTGTACACTGTGCTTGTTATGGCTGTTCACTGGAGTACAAAATCACATAAATAAATAGGAATTCCCTTAAATAACCTCTTTAATGCCTGAACACTAATGGAGCTATTTTTAGCCACTCTTCTCTTTTTAAAAAAAAATCTGCTAGTTTGTCAAAACTTCTAGTTCTAGTTCAAAACTCTTCATAGTTCTGGTGTTTGGAACTAGGGGTCATGATGTTTACATCAATAATATAGTCATTTCATGTACTGTCCAGTGTGTCCAAACTTTGTGCCAAAATATCACAGTATTTAATGCACAGTTTTCACTGTAATTGAACTGTATTCATCAGTTTATCCTAAAATCAACTCCTCTTCAGATATTTTCAGTAAAAACGCAGCAAAATACATTTGCAAACGCTTACTTGAGTTGTTCTGTGCATAAATAACAACCTTATTACAAGTTAAAAGTCACTCATTTTAGTGTACGACCTATCATTTTTAAACACATTCTTTGAAAAAAGTTTAAGTTTAACATATTGGAAGAAATAAAACATACAGTATAAAATGTGACATAATATTTACCTGTGCCACATTTTATGTTTTTTCCTTAATATGTTAAACTCAGCAAATAAACAGTAGTTGTGTATTAAAATGTGCAGACGTGTGTTCTCTGTAGAGGATGTGTAACTTATTTACACTTAGAAAATCAACAAAATTTCACTGAGGTGTCCAAACAACCGTGTAATGCAAAACATGGTGAATAAATATATTAATTGATATTGTTCTATTTTAGTTTATTTTATTTCATTTTTTCAGCGCTTTTTACAGCAGGTGTTGTCACAAAGCAGCTTCACAGAAAAATCCGTGTCCAAGCCCCTATGAGCGTCGCCAGTGGTGACAGTGGCAAGAAGATCTCCCTAAGAGCAGGAGGAAGAACCCTTGAGAAGACCCAAGACTCAAAAGGGGAACCCTTCCTCATCTGGTCCACACCGGATAGCAAACAGAATTAGTATAAAAGAATAAAAACGAGCAGTGGTTAATTCAATAGTTTGAGTTTATGGAGCAGCAGCAGGTGGGTCGGTTCATGAGGGTGAGGTTTACAGGGGTCTAGGGGTGAGGGAAACAGTCTCATGACTAGAAGGTCGCAGGTTCGATCCCCAGAGCTGACAGCACATGACTGAGGTGTCCTTGAGCAAGACACCTAACCCCTAATTGCTCCCTGGGCTCTGCGGATAGGGCTGCCTGAGCAAGTGTGCTCACTGCCCCCTAGTGTGTGTGTACTCACTAGAGTGTATGTAGTGTAGTAGTTAAATGCGGAGGTGAAATTTCTCTGCTGTTGGACTAATAAGGGTCACTTAAACTATACAGTGATGTACAGCATGGTGGTCAAAATGGTCCAGAAGGCTGATGAGCAGTGATCAAGGCAGAAGAAGCAACACCGTCAGACTGCACAAGTTGTTCATTGTTACATTCACAGTTGTTCTGTAAAAATACAGGAGAATACAGCTAAATCACAGTAATATTGTGGTGCAGATGACTGAGGAGTACAATAGTGGCAGTCACCATTTCACTGTTATTTACTGTTAATATGGTGCAGTAAACTATTGTGAAAGTAGTGCAACTACCCTGTGACCAACTACCCTGTGTTTGTGTGTGTAATACCACTAGTAGCCAGTAACTTACTGTAATTTTACATGAAGCTTCTGTTGCAGTTCTTCTTCTGCTGCAGGTCAGTAAAATGCTGCAGGTCTGTAAAATGATATCTTTAACTCACATGTGTGTCTTCAGAGACTCTGCATGTGCCTGAGTGCCTTCCGTCTTTACATCTGAGTATCTTAAGTGACATCTGCTGTGTCAGTTCATCTCCTCTGCCAAGTAAACAAGTGCCCTTATAAAGTATTAATTGTCTTTGACAAGAAAAAGGGTGAAGTACACACTTTCAGAGGTGTGAGGGAACTGTCCACTAAGGCAGTTTATGACCAGCCCTGAAGGACTGGGTATTCTTCAGGGATGGCGGGCTACGTTTCGGTGCTCAGCGAAATTTAAACACATTCTTGTGATCAGGGTGAGAGTAAGACCTGCGCCCTACATTGCGTGGAGATGGAAAACACACACACTGAATGTGCTGACAGAAACGGAGGAAAAAGGAGGACAGTGAACGGAAAATACTGCAGCAGTCTGGTGCGAAATCCACAGGGATCCTGATAAACCAACTTTGTGATATTACAAAAGTGTTTTCTCTAAACTTTAATGGTAGGATTTTAATTATTTTTTAATAACTGTAGGTCTATTGTTGTTGTTATTCTTCTTCTTCTTATTATTATTATTATTATTATTAAATTAACTGTAGGCTTATTTTTTACATACTAATTACTATAGAGCTAATATGTTTTATATACTTTTCATTATTATTCAATAAAATGTAAGTCTATTATTATTATTATTATCATTATTATTATTATTGTTGTTGTTGTTGTTGTTGTTGTTGCTGAGTTTTATTAGATACTAAATACTATATATAGAGCTAATATGTAACTATTCACTATTATTCAATAAACTGCTGGATTGTTGTTATTATTTTAGATTTAAAAAGCACTATAGAGCTAATATATACATGATACACAGCACTATGCTGAGATGACCCTTCATTTATTAATGTTCAGTCCGTGTGAAAGTGTATGATTTTAGAATTACTTTGATTGCGAGAAGCTGAAAATGCAGCCAACATCTATGACTGAACTTTGGAAGGTTGGAAAAATATCCCTGTTAGTGGGTCTCCTGAATAATGGATGCAGTGATGAATGTAAATGGTGGACACACTAAATAGTGATAATGTTGATATTATATTGGGGCTATATCCACTGAGGCATCAGTGTAACATTCCTTTAAATCTGTTTTCTGCATTTATTCCAGATGCTGAAAACAAACTGTATTTACTGGCAGTTTTGAGCATTTAAGGGTTAAATAAAGGATGGATGATGCTTCACTCACAGTAATGTGGTTGAAGAAGTGTGGCTCCACATACAGGCCCATCAACTTTACTGGGCTTTACTGGGAAGCTTACAGCATCCTATGCCAAAGTTTTGGAACCCCAGGCAAATGACAGGCAAGTGAAAACACTACCAAGAACACACTTCTGCACTTTTTAATCAAACAGTTCGATTTTACTTACTGAATTTGACATAGAGAATAAACATAAAACGTAAAATGCGTCCTGTTCAAAAGTTCTGGCACATTTATGTTTTATTTTTCCCATATGTTAAAGCACAATACGGAGCACTCCTGGTGACATCCTGTATAAATAAAAATAACATCTAGCCATGATGTAGTAAGGCATGGGAACATGATAATTAGGTCATAGACATGATTTAGTAAGGCATTGGAATGAGATCCTAATCCATGGCCATGACTTAGAAAGGCATGATCTCATTCCCCCACCTTACTAAGTCATGGTCACCACTTAATTATCTCATTCACATGCCTTACTAAATCATGGCCATGCCTTATTGGAAATGAGATTCCAGTGTATGGCCACGACTTAGTAAGGTATGGGAATGAGATAATTAAGTGGTGACCATGACTTAGTAAGGTGGGGGAATGAGATCATGCCTTTCTAAGTCATGGCCATGGATTAGGATCTCATTCCTATGCCTTGCTAAATTGCCATGACCTAATTATCTTCTTTCCATGCCTTACTAACTCATGGCTATGCATTATTTTTATTATATGGGATGTCACCAGCAGGGCTCTGTAGCAAAGAAATAGACAGTGCTCACTAAAAGCAGCAGAACAATTCCATATTTGAGTTTCTCTTCTGTAGATGATGCTCTAACTCACTTAGAGAACCAACAAAACATGTTATCTGACCAGAAGTGTTCAAACCATTGCATACAACTACCACCACATTGCTGTTGTTGGAAAAAAAACTTGTATCTCCATTTTTGACGTTTTAAAGTTTTTAACATAATTTGAAAGCACCTGTTGGCCTTTACATTGCATATAAGTTTCATTATAAATTGACCAACAGAAATGGCCCAAAATGACTTGGAAAGATGTCTGGTTCCATTGATTTACATTCAAAGTAGAGTATGTTTTTTCCTTCTCCTTTAAAGTTATCAATTTGGATATACAAGGTTTTCTTCTGAAAAAAAAAAAAAAAAAAATATATATATATATATATATATATATATATATATGCAGCCATAGATTTACTCTATTAATCTATAAGCCAGCAGATCAGAAAGAATCCTATCTCCATTCTCATTAATAACAAAGATAAATAACCAGAGGCTGACACAATGGCCCTGCGCTACACACACAGCCATTAGCCTTTTCACTTCAGTGACAGCTATTAGTAAAGATGAATGGGGCTCCTTGTTTGGCCACTTTATTTCCTGAGAAGATGATGAAAAGGGCTGGATGAGTTTTAATTTCAGTCCAAGAGAATTCTAGGGCCAAGAAATGTTAGCTAGCACTATAAAGCATATGTTCTAAAGCCTCAAACTTTATATTCACAGATATTTGATCGTTGCACATGTTGTACTGAAAAGTGCCAATTCAGATTTCTTTACAGTGGTCGAGATGGGAACCAGGGGTCTACTGTACACCTCTCTACCATGATTGCAGTTAAGAAATAAGTTCTAGGCCAAAACCTTCTAAAAATTAAAATATGACAATATCTCAGAAATCAGGCAGTGTATAATTTCATGTAATGAATTTCTTCTGAGCTTTTAGAGGCATTAAACGCTTCAGATGTCTGGTTCCTATCACCACCACTGTGAATAATTCTGACTCAGTAAGTTTCTCAAGAACTAAGCATTTCACATCAAACCACTCAGAATGACTTCACATATTAACTTTTAATCTTGTGGTAAACTTTCAAAATTTGTGGAATTCCTCTTTAACTGCCTTTTCAATGACTTCACTCAGTTTCCACCCTCAGTAAACATAAAACAGCAAAATGCACAACACATGTGAAAGCGGTTCATCTGAAACAGAACAACATGATATCAATTAGCAGTGCATTTACATTAGTTCTGAATGGATGGGAACGCATTTTCTCCTTCAGCTGGCGGCATGCCAACAGCTATTTCCAAATTTAGGATAAATTAGACAGATATGGGTTTGGAGGGCTAGCCAAATGTCTTCCTTATTGGGTTTTGAGGAACAGCGTTTGGGTATAAATACGAAGGCCTTTGCATCGTTGTTCTTATTTGACATGGATCATAAGAAGAAGAACATCTGATGAGTGGATAATAATATAGATCATTGCTGTTATTTTCTAAGTGAAAATAAGTTACCATGTCCTCTTTTTTGGTGTACAACTTCTGTTTTTTTGTTACCTGCTATGTTAAATTCGATAAATGAACAGTAAGTGTACATGTAAAATGGCTGTATTCTTAAGAAAGTTGTAAATAAAAATAGCAGTTTTGTACATTAGTGCATTTTTATGCACCATGTTAATGATGAATGTAATGAACGATGAACTAAAATAATTCAACTGAGGTGTGAGACCTCCAGGCACTTCAGATTTTGATGTTTTCTTCACAGGCTTTGACTCATCAGGTAGTTATCCAGTTCTTCATGAATCTGATTTATTGAAGTACAGTGCTTTTAGTTCCCAGCACTGAGAACCTCCTCAGTAATTAATCCTTAAAGCTGAATGACTGTAGGCAAGCCTACTGCTGATTTAACTCCAGATGTGTATTCCGGTCACAGCTTATGGCTCTAAATCCAGCTGCAAATCTGACCTGACCGGCACTTCATCATAGTGACTCAAGATGAAATATTTGCAGATGGCTGAACAACATGTTGCTGTCGTGTCATGAGAAACTGTCCTGACAGCGAAATCACTGCCGAGTTTTGAGGAGACACGTGTGTCATGAAGTTTTGAGATGCAGAAAAACACACTGACTCATACAGTAACACATGGATCCAATGAGAGGAGAAAAGTAGTGCAGGCCAAGCTCCTCAGCCTAGAAAGACTGGCAGCACTTCTGCACTCAGCCACTAGATGGGGTCATTGTTGGCTGTAATTGTCGCTGACAGTCCCATGGCTGTAAATTTTAGAGTGCTTTTACATTCATATTAAACACAAACACACACACACACACACACACACACACACACACACATATCGTCTAAGCTGCTTCTCCTTCTGGGTCGCGGGGAGTGTTGGAGCCTATCCCTGGTGCCATTGGGTAAAAGGCATTCTATTAAATACTCTGGGATAAATCGCAATAACAGTCCAGAAAATGAATTAAACTATAAGAAAAACAACAGCATGTGCTGCATACAGAAGTCACAGACTTACAGTCTACTGAGTGATTTAAAAATATCAGCATAATTTAATCACTGATGTGTAAGTAAAGTAGTTTGATTTGAAATGCTTCATTGTGCCCTCTCAGAAAAAAAGCAGTAAACAGTCATTGGGGCCATTGTTTATTGTACCATATTGTGCCATCTTCTTCTCCTTCTTTCGGCTGCTCCCTTTAGGGGTCGCCACAGCGGATCATCTGCCTCCATCTTGCCATATCCACTGCCTCCTCTACTTTTACACCAACCATCTCCATGTCCATCTTCACTACATCCATAAACCTTCTCTGAGGTCTACCTCTTCTCCTTCTGCCCGGGAGCTCCACTCTTTGACCAATATATCCACTATTCCTCCTCAACACATGTCCAAACCATCTCAACCTGGCCTCTCTGGCTTTATCTCCAAACTGCTTCACTGTCCCTCTGATCTGCTCATTTCTAATCTTGTCCATCCTTGTCACTCCCAACGAAAATCTCAGCATCTTCATCTCTGCCACCTCCAGCTCAGCCTCCTGTCTTTTAGACAGTGCCACAGTCTCCAAACCATACATCATAGCAGGACGCACTACTGTCTTGTAAACCTTCCCTTTCACTCTTGCTGCTATCCTTCTGTCACACATCAGCCCTGACATCCGTATCGACCCACTCCATCCTGCCTGCACCCTCTTCTTCACCTCTTTTCTACACTGTCCATTGCTCTGGATGGTCGACCCAAGATATTTGAAGTCATCCACCTTTACGACCTCTACTCCTTGCATCTTTACCTTTCCACCTGCCTTCCTCTCATTCACACACATGTATTCCGTCTTGTCTCTACTGACCTTCATTCCTCTCCTCTCCAGTGCAAACCTCCACCTCTCCAGATTCTCTTCCACCTGCTCTCTACTCTCACCACAGATTACAATGTCATCTGCAAACATCATGGTCCATGGAGCCTCCTGCCTGACCTCATCTGTCAACCTTTCCATCACCATTGCAAACAAGAAGGGGCTCAAAGCTGATCCCTGATGTAACCCTACCTTCACCTTGAAACCATGTGTCACTCCAACTGCACACCTCACCACTGTCTCACTATCCTCATACATGTCCTGCACCACCCTAACATACTTTTCAGCTACACCTGACTTCCTCATACAGTACCACAGTTCCTCTCTTGGCACCCTATCATACGCCTTCTCTAGATCCACAAAGACACAATATAGCTCCTTCTGACCTTCTCTGTACTTCTCTACCAACACTCTCAACGCAAATATGTGGTACTCTTTCTGCGCATGAAACCAAACTGCTGCTCACTGATCTGAACCTCTCGCCTTAGCCTTGCTTCAACAACTCTTTCCCATACCTTCATGGTGTGGCTCATCAACTTTATACCTCTGTAGTTACTGCAGCTCTGCACATCACCCTTGTTCTTAAAAATGGGGACCAGTACACTGCTTCTCCACTCATCAGGCATCCTCTCACTCTCCAGGATTTTGTTAAACAACCTGATTAAAAAGTCCACTGCCTTCTCTCCTAAACATCTCCATACCTCCACAGGTATGTCATCTGGACCAACTGCCTTTCCATTCTTCATCCTTTTTAAAGCTGCCCTCACTTCCACCTTACCAATTCTCTCCACTTCCTGATCCACTATCTCTCCCCCCGTTGTCCTCCTCTCTCTCTCGTTTTCCTCATTCATTATTTCTTCCGTACACCTTCCATCTACTCAACACGCTCTGTTCACTCACTAGTACACATATTGTGCCATAATCCGCTGAAATGATATTTTCTAAGTTGTATTGACTCCGACCTGTCCAGGGTGTATCCTGCCTTCTGCCCAATGCCCGCTGGGATAGGATAACAACTTTGTTATCTTAAGATCACAAGATAATTAACTCGTTATCTCAGGATAACAACTTTTTATTTCAAGATCACAAGACCGTTAACTCGTTATCCCAAGATAACAACTTTGTTATCTTGCGACCACAAGATAATTAACACATTGTCTCAAGAAAACAAGTTTTTATCTCAAGATAATAGATAACACCCATTATTTCAAGATAACAACTTTGTTATCTCGAGATAACAAGACAACTAACCCATTTTTGTCATCTTGAGGTAACAAGATAAGTAACTCATTACCTCAAGATAACAATCCAGAAAATGATGGCTACCTTTATGGCCTCTCTGGCCTACCGTAGGGACAGTATTACATTTGTTGAATTTTTTAAGCTGCATTTTCGCTGCACGCTTGCGCCTGTTTCAGCGACACGTCCCCAAAGTGACCACGCCACCAGGTGTCAGTCAAGCCGATAGTCACGCCTATACCGTTCTGAGGTCTGATCAGTGATTTTTAAGCCGTGTTACTTTTCATTCAAGCTTTGCTGGATGATTAATATAACACTCGAGTTTAATATCATAACATAATGTCATACGTGTATAATATCTGCATATAATTTACACTAATGCAGCTTTAGAAATCACAGTATGTAACTGCTATTTTTCTATTGTTATTCCTTTTAGTAATTATTTAGTTTATCCTTTAGCAGCTGCAGCTGGACAGTCCTGACATCTGGGACCACTACACCCCCTCAACAGCCCCTCTTCTTTATGAAGCCAGTATCAGCTTCTGTGTTCAGCTCTCGGTTTGAATGTGCTGTGCGGAAAAAAGTTCTTCTGTGAATGAGTTGAGACATCTAGCGGTCACTCGGTTCTAAACGAGGGCGAACGTTTCAGTTTAACTCACACTGGCGCAGTGGACACGTAACACGCATGCGCAGTTCTGAGCAAGGCTTCAGCGAGGCATGGGTTAACCGTGAGCGCAGTGTTTTCATCACTCACAGGGCTGGTGGTCTGTGTGTGCGCGTGTGTGTGCGTGTGTGTGTAGCCTCTGTGGCATCTTCGTCCTTGAGATTTGTAATTCTGACTTTACCGACAGCGTATCGACTTCCAAGGAAAGTCCCCCGAACTCCAGCCACTCAGACAAAACAGGCATTTATTTGTCCCAGAAATTAGGCCCAGGTCAGGGCCCTCCCAAGCAGGCGTAGTGGAAAGTAGATCGAAGTTGTTAAATGCGCCTTTCTTCTCTTTATTTCCAGCGTTTCTTGCTTTTGATCTGCCTCGCGAGTGTGGGGGCAAGAGTAGGACTGTTTTCTGTAAAGTAAACTAATATGTGTCTCCCCCAGGAAAGGCATTGTGTAATATAAGCAGACGATTCAAGCAGCAGTTTAACAAAGAAAAGAAAAAAAAACACAGATGCTAAATAAGCAATGATACAATCACTGGCTCATGGGTTGAAACTTGGGTCACATGCAGATTTTTTACAGATGTTTCTTGCTGCTCTGAAATAAGCTTAAAATGCCAGAAGTGTATTTCTGTTAAAGGGGAAGTCCACTGATTTCCCCCAATCTATGCATAATTCAGTCTCCTTGAGATGTAAACAAAGCCAGTCAGGGTGGTTTGATATGAAATGGATTGTTGTTGAGAAATTTATCAGCCGATTTCTTTGCAATGGTGGTGATAGGAACCAGATGTCTCAATGTCTACAGCACAAATATAGCCATAGATGAAATAATAAGGCTCCATTATTGTAAATCTACGGCGCAAGAATGACTCAGGCATCAGTGGTGTTTTCATAACCATTGTTACATAGCTTTCTGTCAGGGAGATTTTAGAGGTGGACGCATGGTTCCTATCACCGCCACTGTGAACCGTTATCACTCACCAGGTTTATTATATTAAAGTTAAATTATTTAGTCCCACAGTGGGGAAATTTTTTACCTCCGCAATCTAACCCATCCATGCAGTGAGACACCACATACACACTAGTGAAGACACACACTAGGGGGCAGTGAGCACTCTTGCCCAGGTGGGCAGCCCTATACGCAATGCCTAGGGAGCAGTTGGGGGTTAGGTCAAGGACACCTCAGTCCTGTACTGTCAGCTCAGGAAATCGAACTGGTGACCTTCTGGTTGCAAGGCTGGTTCCCTAGCCTTCAGCCCACTGCTGCCCTCTTGCTCTAGAACCGAGCATTCAATGTCAAACCACTCTGAATGACTGTGTTTACTTCTTGACCATTTAATTACACAGACATTTTGCAGAATTGGAGGAATTTCCCTTTAAGTCTGGGCGGAGTCTGGTGTTACTTCATCACACAGAAGTGTGTGCTTGTAATCCAATACAATGTTTTTAAGTCTGATAACCAGTGAATTTTTTTTAAACATAGTTTTTTTTTCTTAAACCAGAGATGGGTAAAGCATGCTAGTCATGAAATATGAGCAGCTTGATGTTTTTCTTCTGAATATTGTATAAAAGCTGACTAACCATTTGGACATATTCTCCAGGAAGAAGCCACACTGTGGCAGCTGTGAATTCCCATGTTTTGGTTTTGAAGCCACAGATGTCTTCCGCTGAAAGATGACCGTAGAGGGAAGGACAAACCACTAATGATTATGTTTAGTAGGTGACTGCATCATAAGGTAACTGGACTGCCTTAGTTCCCGGAAAAGGTTTGCAAAACACAGCAGTGACACACCCGCTCACAGTTTCAGATGGGTTTTTTAATTATTTCTTTTTCTTTTAATTTTAAAGCATTGCACCACTACAGTATTACAGTAGTTATTAAAACTTTGCTTTGGTATTAAAGGGCCCATGTCCTCCATTTGTCCACTCATAATTTTTTATAATTATTTTTACATCCTGTCTCCCTGTATGCCTCCCTGTATGCCTAAATTAAACATTTACATTTAGAGCATTTAGCAGATGCATTTATCCAGAGCGACTTATAAAAAGTGATTTGTCTTTGTTAGTTACAATTAGGTTAGAGAGAAGGCCGGTCCTGAGCTCAGATATGGCTAGAAAGACAAGCCCATGTTGATACCTAGAGAAAAAGAAACAGAGTTAAACACAGTGCAGTGTAATATATTTCAATAAGTGCAGTAGAATACAATACACTCAATACTTAACTCACTGTTTACTTAAGTGCTGTGAAAAGAAACAAATCTTCAGTCTGAGTTTGAAGACCACGAGAGACTCTGTTGACAGCCAGTGGGAGTTCGTTCCACCTCCTCGGTGCCAGGACAGAGAAAAGTCTTGATGCTTGTCTTCCACGCATCTTGAAGGATGGCAGGTCAAACCGAGCTGTACTTGATGGTCGAAGGGCTCGAGGCTGTTTCTGTCACTGTATGTTCATGACTGCTCTCTGTTTGGCCTCCTTCAAATAGCAGCTCAGGTTGAAACACTCCTTATAACTTCAGTGAGAATGGGGTTAAAACTTGTGTGGGCTGAAGAAACAGAATGAATTCAAAACAGGCTGCTTTTGTAGTTTAGTTTCCTGGTTACTGAACAGTACATTTAACACTTTAACAATGCTTACAAACTACTTCAAACTTCAAACTTAAAAATCGAGGAAAAGTCAGCTTTCCATGGTATGGCCCTTTAAGACTCAATTATGTAAATGAGCTCTGTTCTGATTAAGCTCCCCTGAATTGTGCCTTATTCAAAAAGCAGACAAAGCTATAACACACCTTATAACATCAACATGAATGGGGGAAGCTGAACTTGGAAATAAATGTGTTGGCTTTTGTGACATCACAAAGGGAATTCAAAACAGGTTGGTCTTGCAGCTTAGTTTCCAGGTATGGATTGGTTACATTTTAACACTTTAAAAATGTTTACAAGCTCAGTTAAAAAAAAAGTAAGTTTTCTATTATATGAACCCTTTAAGACATAATTATGTAAATTAGCTCTGTTCTGATTGGCTGTGCTGATTGTGCCTCATTTAAAAAGCAGACTATCCTGAAACACTCCATGTAATGTCACTGTGCATGAGCAGAGCTAAACTGGTAAATAAATGTATTGATGTTGTGACATCACAGATAGAATTACTCATTTTTGCTGTTTACTTTCCATCTCACTGCTGTCAGAACAAAAGAAATTTTTATTGTTTTTCAGTTTTTGACATAATTTGAAAGTACCTGTTGCTCGTTACATTGTGTGTAAATTTCACAATGAAGGGACCAAAAGAAACGACCCAAAATGACTTGAAAAATAGTCTGGTTCCATTGACTTACATTAAAAGTAAAGTATGTTTTTCCCTTCTCCTGTAAAGTTACCATTTCGGAGATACATGGTTTTGTTCTGACAGCAGTGATGTGACAACTGCATGGAGCGTATTTTGGACAGTATGCTTTGAAACGTTAAAGTCTTTTATTGAGTTAAACATTCTTTTATAAATTTTTTATTAACTCTTTTATTTAAAAAGTTGGGCGTATTCATGATTTGGGCCCTTTAAATGCAAATTTTTCATGTTTTGTAACCCTGCTATATTAAAAGTGTCTGTTTTTTCACAGGAAAAGTGCTTCAATCTGACCATCAATGCTTTTCCCACATAATGTGTCTGCAGCATTTTGTTTCACATGTACTTCACATGTTCGCCAAAATTCAGTGCTGTGGGTTCAGCCACTACCTGTTTACTATACATCCAGTTTCCAGTGGTCATTCTGAAACTCGGAGGACCTCAGGGCTCTTCAGTACAGTCACACCTCTGTGGTCTGATGTGATTACATGTATGTAGGCGTAGAATGAGACCTACTAGCAACAGATACTCTGTCATAGTATAGCTGTGGAATCCCACAATTTGTGGCCATGTCATGGTGCGATTATGGCTGTTTGTAGATAGTGCAGCGTGGTCTTAACCACTAATGACATGTGTGAATGACACTGCACTGTGTGCTTACCATGGGAAGAGTGGGTTGTGGCTGAAAGAAAGCTGAGTTTGGTGGTTTTCCGCATCGTTCATGCAGAATGGTCAGGGTCTGTTACCGCAGAGCTATTGGAGTGGGCCATATAACGAGGAAGCTGGCGGTTTTCTTGGACTTTTGTAAGCTGGAAGCAAGATGCGTTCATAGGAAACCACACTGGGACTTCATCCTGAGCCGTTTTGCAACAGAAATTAGATGGTTTGTTTGGTGTTGCGTTACAGAGTGACGTGAGGGGATACAGAACAGACTCATCAAACAGAATCATGATTCATTCAGCTGCTTTCTTGTGCTGTGCAAAAGTGAGAGGCCACCTTTTATTTCATTTCCAGTCACAACAGCCATTGTTTACGTAAGGGAAAAATTTAAATCAGAAAACTATGAATTTAGCAAAAAATTAGGACTCAATAACTAAATATCCTGTATATTTTTCACTATTTAGTGTCCAGTTTTTACCTTTATTACAGCTTCCATTCTTTTCAGGAAACTCACTTTCAGTTTCTTAAAGAAATCTGCACAGATATTTTTCCACATCTCCAAAGTTCAGTCAGTTTCCCATGATGCAAGTGATTCCATACACATTCTGGGAGGTCGAGATCTGGACTCTGAAGTGGTCAGTCCATTGTTCTGAGAACACCAGCAGTTTCTTTGTTGTTCCATTTCTTTCTTTGTTGTTCCATTTCTCCTTTTCTCAGTGAGGTCATGTTTAACTGATGGGGACAGTTTTGGTGTCTACCAGGTCTTCCAGGTAGTTGTTAGGACTCCCATTTTCTCTGTAGCTTTTAAAAATGTTTTTAGCTTCGGTTTTGAAACCTCATAAATATTCTCAGAAATATCTCCTGTACTTAATGGTCATTTTGACTGGAAAGTAACTGAAAGAATGGTGGACTTATGATAGTATTAATATCATATATTGGTAATGTAACTGTAAATGTGATGTTACTGTGGCTTTTATCTTCTGATATTTGCAGAATCAAAGCAAAGAAGAAGGAAATAAACATGAAAACACTGCTACGTCTGGAAGAGGAACATTATACGAGAATGAGGAAATGATCTACTTCGGAGACGTAAAGGCGATGTGTCATCAGGCGCGCTACTTTTGGTGTTGTTCTGTGTGTGTGTTTTGACGTACTGGAGATGATCTAGCCTACCTGCTCATAAACTGTTGCTAACCTTCAAACTGTGTGGGCATGTTTTCATTTCCAGTCTGATGATATTAGGTGATTTCAGATACTCTTAGACAAAAAATAAAACACTGTGATATCTTATCTACATGTGACAGGGGAATTCAGTTAGCATATGGCTTTTCCACTAGATAAAAAACGTGGAAAATGCACATATTGCATGACTATAACATCATACCCCAAAAGTGCCCATCATTTAAGCTAACTTAAGCAAAGGCTTAAATGTGTGAAAGCCCCTTAAATGTACAAAGATGTTGTTGCAGCTGAGGGTTCGTTTCTTAAGAAAGAATTTTATGAATGTGGCCAGCCTGGGACTTTTGACAAGTTGCTTTAGGCACGAAACAACGAGAGATGTGGTAACAACTGGCAGTCAGTGCCCTTAATTATATGACAACAGCTTATTTATTATGATTTATAACTGCTTTTTTATTTCTTCGCAGTCACGTCAAAAGCTTCCTTTCAGTTTTTATTCATGCCAGTTATAAACGAACAAATGCTTTTTACATTGTGTGAACATTTCCTGAGGAATGGACCAGTTTCTTTTAAATTTAACAGGACCACCCAGTGCCATCCTACATCCTACTGTATTATAGTAGTGGTTATTAAAATAACTATATTATTAAAGGGCCAACATCCCAATATCTTACATTTTTGTATTGTTTTCACTAGGTCTTATAATATTTGTGTGGTTTTATATGTAACTACAGGTGAATAGGTGGCTGTAACATAAATGTGATCATTTTTGTGACATCACAAAAAGAACGAATTCAAAGCAGACTGTATTTCATATTCCATATATCGCTGCTGTCGGAACAAAACCTTGTATCTCTATTTTTGTCATTTTTCAGTTTTTGACATCATTCGCAAGTACCTGTTGTCCTTTACAATGTGTGTGAATTTCATGATGAATGGACCAAAAGAAACGGCCCAAAATGACTTGGAAAAAAGTCTGGTTCCATTGACTGAGATTAAAAGTAGAGTATGTTTTTTTTTTCTTCCCCTGTAAAGTTACCATTTTTGAGATGACGAGGTTTCAACAACCACGATATGTACTACTCATATGCTTTGAAACCTTAACACTGTTTCCACACCAATCTTTATTTATAAAAAGTGAGAATAGTTTTTTTCCATGACATGGGCCTTTTAAATTCTTATTTTTGGGGTGTAGCCCTGCTGTATTGTTGTCCTTATTAAATGTTTAATCTCACAATTTAATGTTTCTTTTCTGTCTTTTTACACCAACTGAAAGCTCCAGCTGTTGCATTACATTGTATAAACCTTTAGTGAGGAATGGACCAGTAGAAATGGGCCAAAAACACCTGGGAAAAAAAATATTAAATAATAATATCTATCATTGCAGCTTAGCTTTAGTTTTTTGAGAAAGAATTTTATGAATGTGGCCAGAGACAGTGTGGGATTTTTGACAAGTCACTTCAGACACTAACAACAAGAGCTGTGGTAATCATTGCCAGTCAGTGACGAATTATATAACTGAAACTTACAACAATCTCTAATTGTAATTTTAAATGTCATCACTGTCATGTCAAAATGTCATCATTTGAGTGCTTTATCATTTTTTTACACCGATTGGAAAAAGCTACAGATTTCATGAAAAGAATCGGTCTTGTTATGTTTATTGTATGCTCAAGACAGAACCAGTACTGCTCATATTTAAAATACTGCCAAATACTGTCCAAAACTATGAATATAGACTTTTGTTCAGTGTTTCTGCACCAAATCCAGTGAAACAAGATTAATTCAGTTCTCTTTGCAATTACAAAGAAATTTGATCACTGTTCTCCAGGTTACAAACTATTTTCCTTCTCTGATAAAGTTACCATTTTGAAGATGTGAGATTTTGTCAGCAGTGTTACTGAAAAAATTAGACTAGCGTAATTTATTAAGATACCATAACAGCTGGCAAGCAAGCCAGACTTCTAGCTATCATTAGAGAGTTATTTTATACCTTAACTTGGCTGAAAACAGCTTACTTTAACAGGAATGGGTCATTTGATTGACAAAACAACCATGCAGTGAAACACCCACATACATGCACACAAGTGAACACACACACACACTCTAGGAGGCAGTGAGCACACTTGCCCAGAGTGATGGGCAGCCCTATCCACGGCGCCCAGGGAGCAGTTGGGGGTTAGGCACCTTGTTCAAGGGCACTTCAGTCACTTACTGTCAGCCAAGGGGATCAAACCAGCAACCTTCCAGTCAGAAGGCCCATTCCCTACCCTCCAGCCCACGACTGCCCCAAAAAAATATGGAGATACCTGACTATTACCCCTCTATAACCTTGTTGAACATCACATTCCAAAACTACAGGCATTAATTTAAGGTTGACCCCCTATTTTGCTATATATAACTATATCAGTCTCCAATCTTCTGGGAAGGCTTTCTGCAAGATTCTGGAATTTGAGAATTTGTGAGCTCAGACATTGACGTTCAACAAGAAGGCCTGGCTCTCAATTGATGCTTTAATTCATCCCAAAGGTGTTAAACAGCATTTAGGGCAAACTGTTGCCATAATGCCATACAGTTCAAAGCATATAATTGCCTAAGATGTCTTTGTATGCTGTAGCATTAACATTTACCTTCACTGGAGTTAAAGGACGGAGCCTAAACCCTGAGAAACAGCACCAGACCATTATTCCTACTCCATCAAAATTTACTGTTGGCACTGCATTCTGATTCTCCTGGCATGAAACTAATCCATCAGGTTGCCAGATAACAAAGTGTGATTCATCACTCCATACAAACATTTCCACTGCTCCAGATTGCAGTGATGACGTGCCTTACACCACTCCAGCCGACACTTGGCATTGCACATAGTGAGCTTGGTTTTACACTGTGAAACATTAAACTCAATTCAGCATGAGGTGCATAATGTTATGCATCCTGCAAGTCATTTGAAACTCAGCTGCAACAGGTGCAAGTATTAAAACTTAATGAAATGAGTTACATGAAACAGATACAGAACAGAACAGAAAATTGTGATAATGCATACATGATCACGTTGAATGACATATTTTGTAAGCACTGATTTCACTGGGTCAGTGGGCACAATTGTAAAAGCTACTTACACTTTAATTTAAGGCTTAACATATACACAAGTTGGGTTGTATCCGTATGGGCAGCAAAACTGGCATTTAAACACAGTAGGGGCTGCAATGGGGATACCGATACCTATCAAAAATACCTCAAAGCATTTTCTGCATGGGAACCAGTAGATGGTTAACAACATGTTGGTTGACAAGTAGTAGAATCTGTAACACCAATATTTCATGGAAAGGCAAGAATAGTGAGTAACATACCAGTTGAAATTCTTCCTAAGGCATTGGTTAATCAATATATATTAAAAAAACAACAGATAACGCAATATACAAACAGCGACAAACACTCTAACAGTATCCCTTCAGTCAAGCTTCTTTCAATCATCTGTGACTGTGTAGACAGTTACAGTCTGAGTTAACGTTAGTGCAGGTTGTTATTGAGGGACAAAACATTAGTTCATTTTGCATAATAAGGTAGCCAACATTGGTTGTGTGGATCTTTGTGGATCACATGACTGAAGATTTTAATCAATACATACAGTACAGTAACAGTACATTTTGATTACGCTGCTTTCCACTGTCCCTTTAGGAAATCTGTTAAGTACTCACAATTACTCAGCTATGGGCAGTCATGGGCTGGAGGTTAGGGATCCAGCCTCATGACCGGAATGTCGCCGGTTCGATCCCCAGAGCCGACAGCACATGACTGAGGTGTCCTTGAGCAAGACACCTAACCCCCAACTGCTCCCCGGGTGCTGCGGATTGGGCTGCCCACCGCTCCAGGCAAGTGTGCTCACTGCCCCCTAGTGTGTGTGTGCTCACTAGTGTGTATGTGGTGTTTGACTTCATGGATGGGTTAAATGCAGAGGTGAAATTTCCCCATTGTGGGACTAATAAGGGTCACTTAACTTAATCATTTGTCATGTTAACAAATTACTTTTACAGCTGAGCATGTGTGAGTTGTAGGCTGGATTCCATCTGAGGTGAATCCAGTGCTAAGTGAAATACATTTGTGCTGAATGTAGGCCAGGTAGTCACCCAACTAAAGGTTGTTTGTTCATAACATTACCTTATACTTTGCTGTCTGGCTAGCTTTATCATTACATTCTGTAACTTGCAGTGTGGGCCGTCAAAATGAGCAACATTATGGCCTAAAATATTAAAGTTAATTCACTGAATAAAGTGTATGCATTTCGATTCAAACGTGTACATAATTTCCTCATGAATATATATATATATATATATATATATATATATATATATATATATATATGTGTGTGTGTGTGTGTCTATGTGTGTGTGTGTGTGTGTATATATATATATATATATATATATATATATATATATATATATATATATATATATATCAGCAATTATTGTGTTGATTTAGATTTTTTTAAATAATGTCACCCTAATATACTGCCAGAACATGATGACTACTTAGAGTTAAAGCAAATAACATTGATTATCTTGTAACAACAGGGCATGTCAAAGTCTGGGATATATCAGACAGTGAGTGAACAGTCAGTTCTTGTAGTTGATGTGTTGGATGCGGGAGAAACGTGCATGTGTGAGACCTGAACAACTTTGACAGGGGTCTAATTATCATGGCTAGACGATGGGGTCGGAGGATCTTTGAAGTGGTAAGGTTGGTGGGGTGCTCCTGGTCAGCAGTGGTGGGCATGAGTAGGGACAAACCACAAACTGGCAACAGGGTGTTGGCCACCCAAGACTTATCAATGCACAAGGTCATCAAAGGCTCTCTCGTATGGTCTGAGCCAATAGAAAGCCTACTGTTGGTAGGTACTGACCAGGAGCACCCCACTAGCCTTACCACTTCAGAGATGCTGCTGGTCAGCAGTGGTGAGCACCTACCAACAGTGGTCCCATCTGCTCTGAGCCAAAAGGGGGCATACTGTGGCATAAGTCACAGAAATTGATACTGGACATTCATTGAATGGCAGACTGAAAAGGTAAAACAAGTGAACAGCTACGTCATCCCACCAAATGTCAAACCATCTCTGTATGGAAATACCACTATAACCGTTGTTCAGAACTGTTCAGCCCTACAGCGGAAATGAGAACTACATGGGAACGTGTTGTGAGACTGTAAAATGAAAGTTTAAGTAAATTGCACTAGTAATGTCTGATTTTCTTTTCTGATTGTTTTTGTGATCCAACTCTTTCTAAGCCATTTCAGAAGGTGGGCTATATTTTATTCAATTGCCGCAACCTTTTCACCTCTAATTCTGCTAACTCTGCACCCTGTCCCTTTAGGAAATCTGTTAACTACTCACAATTACTCAGCTATAATCATTTGTCATGATAAATTATTGTCTTACCTGAGTACATGCTTGTTCATAACATTACCTTATACTTTGCTGTCTGGCTATCTTCATCATTACACTCAGTAACCTGTAGCGTGGGCCGTCAAAATGAGCAACATTATGGCCTAAAATATGAAAGTTAATTCACTGAATAAAGTGTATGCATTCCGTTTACTTGATTCAAACGTGTACATAATTTCCTCATGAATGATATATATATATATATATATATATATATATATATCATATATATCTATTTGCATTAAGCAAATTCAATGCATTTTTGTGTTTTTTTAAAGTAATGTCGCCCTAATTTACTGCCAGAACATGATGACTACTCAAAGTTAAAGCAAATAACGTTGATTATCTTGTAACAACAGGGCATGTCAAAGTCTGGGATATATCAGACGGTGAACAGTCAGTTCTTGTAGTTGATGTGTTGGATGCAGGAGAAATGTGCAGGCGTCAGACCTGAACAACTTTGACAGGGGCCTAATTATCATGGCTAGACGATGGGGTTGGAGTATCTTTGAAGTGGTATATCTTCTGGTTGGGTGCTCCTGGTCAGCAGTGGTGGGTATGAGAAGGAACAGACCACAAACTGGCAACAGGGTGCTGGGCACCCAAGACTTATCAATGCACGAGGGCAACGAAGGCTCTCTTGTGTCGTCTGAGGCAATAGAAAGCCTACTGTCAGTAGGTACTTACCACTGCTGACCAGGAACACCCCACTAGCCTTACTATTTCTGCAATGCTGTTGGTCAGCAGTGGTGAGCACCTACCAACAGTGGTCCAAGGAGGGACAAACCAGCAACAGGGTGTTGGGCACCCAAAAAAGGCTCTGCCATCTGCTCCGAACCAACAGCGGGCCTACTGTGGCACAAGTCACAGAAATTGTTAATGATGGTTATGGCAGGAATATGTCACAACATACAGCACTGGGGGGCAGTCGTGGGCTGGAGGTTAGGGAACTTTCCCTGTGACCGGAAGGTTGCCAGTTTGATCCCCAGTGCCAACAGTCCATGACTGAGGTGTCCTTGAGCAAGACACCTAACCCCCAATTGCTGTGCATACTTGTCCACCACTCTGGGCAAGCGTGCTCACTGCCCCCTTGTGTATGTGTGTGGTTTTTCACTTCACGGGTGGGTTAAATGTGGAGGTGGGATTAAAAAAAAGTATCACTTAACTTATTGCACCATGTGGCATGGCTGCCTAGCTGCAGACCAGTCAGAGTGCTCATGCTAACCCCTGTCCAGTGTCAAAAGGTAGCTATGGTAATACTAACCAGCTTCTCCCTCCTAGTTAGCAGCATAGCTTAACATATAGTAGACATTCATGGAATGGTAGATTGAAAACGTAAAACCAGTGAACAGCTATGTCATCCTACCGAATGGTTTTGTGGCCCTGAGCATGGTTAGCTTTCCATGTTGAGATTAATGCAATTAGCATGGTTTGTAAGTGCTCCGTGTCAAACCATCTCTGTGTAGAAAAACCACTAGAACAGTTGCTCGGAAACGTTTGGCCCTACAGTGGAAATGAGGACTACATGGGAACAGTCACCACAACACTGTAAAATGAACGTTTAAGCATATTGCACTAGTAATGTCTGATTTTTCTTTTCTTTCAGAACGTGGGCTACTTTTATTTAAATGCCCAACCTTTGCACCTCTGATTCTGCTAACAAGCCTGTTTGTAGACCACAGCTGCGCCTTTGTTTTCAAATGGCTCAAAGGTCACGCAGACTCATAATTTGTTGTACGGAAAAGACAGCAACAGCCAGTGTGTGGATCAGAGTTGTCATGATGGAGTCACCCTGGCACTGACCCCTGGTTACACCGTCATGCGAGGGTTGGAAACTACTGGGGATGGCTGGACATTCTCAAGGTGGCCTTTGACCTGAGCAACATGATTGGTCATCTCACGGAACAATGACATGGACGCGTCAGTACACTCTTTCTGTCTGCGCTACTCCTCTGTGGTTCAGCTATCGCCCTCACTCGCCGCCCACTCTGAACAGGCCTTTTAAAGGCTTTAACAAAACTCACAGCACTAAGGAGACAAAGCAGACAGCTCAGATGCCATCCATTTCGAGGTCAGCGTGTTTGGACGGCGGAGAAAGGCTCTGAAGGTCAACAGGCACCACCAGCAGGGGAGATGTATGGTGAAACAGGCCAGGGGAATGTGATGCACAGTGGCAGAGAGATTAAAGAGGACCAGTAATGGCCCAAAGCCCAGCCGACCAGTAAGAACAACAGAGCGAAGAGAGACAGACACGGAAGGGGGAGGGGGGCACTCAGGGTGGAGATGGGTTCAAAATACCTCCACACTTCAAGGAATGGTTCAGTGAAAAAACATTGATTTATTCAATCAGCCAAGATGTGTATGGTGTCCAAATTTGGCTACTTTAGTTCTAAACTAGAGCTGCGAGTTTAATGTTGCCTCACAAACAGTAGAAGTCAATAGTCACCCAAATTTGTTTCTGTAAATACATCTCCAAAACTTCTCTCCAACCATTCAAGGTTGCATAAACCAAAATGTGTTTAAGGCATGGTTTAGGACATGACCCACGAACCCCTCCCCACACACACACACATACACCCCACCACCACTTTTCAGACCATAGAAATTGTAACCCAGGTTTGAGGACACAATATAATGAACTATATTAAAGAACAAAACTTGGAGGCAAACATTTAACACAACAGGGATATTACACTGAATTCTGCCACACAATATGCAGGCATATGGATGGTACAGTATGGATGCTCTCAATTTCAGTTTTTCTCTATTAGTAAACATCTGTTTAATCGTGAAGTTTGGAACTAAAGATAATTGATTGAAAACCAAAAATAACAGAAAGTGTTCATGGTGAATTTTTTTTTTTCATTTTTATAGTCTACAGTAATTCATACTGTATCCTAAACCACACTGACAAGGCAGCACCACCTTAATAAAGACCTGGATGTGGTTTGGCTAGTTTGAAAGAGGTTTTGGGGATTTTGTAAGATTTGGGTGACCATTGCCTTCTAGTGTTTGTTAGCCATGCTAGCCCCATAGCTCAAGCTCCAAACTAACGAAGCAAAATTTGGACACCAAACATGTCTTGGCTGATCGGCTAAGTGAAAAGCTGTAAATGAGAATTTGTTCAGTGAATTTTTCTTCAAAGAACCATTTTTGTAAATAATATATTTGAAAATACCTGAGTGGAAAGAACCTTTTCAAAGTTTAAAGAACCACCACATAATATAGAGGCTCTATAACAATCCCTAGAAGACTGAGCACCATTTAGGAACCTTCATTTTCACTTCGGTGAGTGTTCTTCAAAGTATCTGTATCAAGTTATGAGTTTATAAACCCAATATCTTTTGCCTCTCGGCTCAGGAGTGACTCAAATCCCTCGAGTCGCTTTCTGGACACAGATTAAGCACTACAAAGATTGCACTTCAGAAAATAAAATAAAATAAAAGAGCAGTATTAATCGCTGTGCTCAAACCTGGCTAATGACGTCAGGCTAAGTTTGTTCCAACGTAAGCATTACTATTCCCAAAAAAACAAAGCCTACAAAAAAGCCTATACAATGAATGTAGGGCTCCAGGGCAATGAACTACATTACCCCCTCATTACATTTGGCGGCAAAGCACAGCAGCCTCCTCTCGCTCTCTTTTATTCATTAGGGTCCATCTCCCCGTCGTCCCGCATACTTCTCCTTACGCGGACGCATCGTCCGAGGCTGGATTCGTTCCTAAATCCCTCCCCAGCTTCTCCATTCAGCCCCTTTCCATGGGGAATAGGAGAGACTATTGTCTTCCGTCTCCACCCTGCGTGGTGCAGGACTCATCTTGGCCCTGGAGCGCCATTCGGGCGTATTTGCTTGACATTTTCCCACTTTGTGAAAAAAGGTTTGTGTTACATAAATTATATGGTGTAAAGGCTGTTGGCACTGGATAAATGCTTCACACGGAAGCCTGGAGGGTTTGTTGGTGACAGATAAACAAAAGACACTGTAAAGTTATACTGCTGCACGGGTCATGTTAGACTTTATGTTTATATATGACCCAAGTAGTTTATAATTATATGAGCAAAAGTAATGAATCATGCTTGCACAAGTTAGTGCTTTCATGCTATATAAAGTGCTATATAACGTATTACTAGCACTTTGTCATAAGAAAAAAATAAATAAACCGTCTAGCCACATTACTGCTCTCTTTGTGTTCCCAGAGAGGAAAATGTGGTTTCTTTGTAAGCTAGACGTGCCTTGTTCAAATACTAAACTAACTATATAGAAGTTTAATTCAAAGTTTAATTAAAAATAACTTTAGTTACCAGATTAAATTCATACACGCAAAAAGTCCAGTCTTAGTTTTAATGATAAATGTAGTAGTTTTGTAAATTGCAGCATCTGCTTACTCTTCACACAGAAGTTCCATAAAACTAAGTGCGATATTTTAAAGCAAAAGTCCTAAACATCAAAAGTACCCCTATAAATGCAGCCATTAAAAGTACTTTTTCCACATTCGATAAAAATAGCCGCCTTGACAATTCTGCAGACATTTCTCAAAATATTTTTTGACCCATTTCAGGGCCCATCTAGCAAGACGCCTGTTCCATTTTCATACTATGTTGTTATTTCAGCTCTGCGCAGGCAGGAAATTGAAGCCTGAACCTGACCTGCACTTGCAACTCTGAAACCCAAGCAGGTCTGACCTAAACCCATTTGCACTCACTAGCAGCTGAATTATCACAGACACAGTTTTACAGTGCTTTGCTTTCTTACTTAAGTTGATCTGCAAAAAAATTATAACATTGAGCTTTCGCTGTAGGCGACACTGACTGAACTGGTCAGAGTCCAAGGGAGGACTCAGACGTTGACATTTGATTGTAACTAGTAGCTCTTACAGAACAACTGCATCCACAATAAACGTGTTACTGCAGAGACGACATGCCGGCCTCCTGCTATCACAAGTCAAAATACTATTGCAAGCTTTTACATGGTGGTCCAGCATGCTTATTATCTGATATAACAAGAAGACTGTAATGTTTATGCAAAGAAGAACCAAACCTGAAACATTTCCCCTTTAGCCAGCTTTCCTGCTTTATTTTGTCCATTGCAAACAGTTAGTTGTATATACTCGACCAGGGGTCGGCAACATGCAGTTCCGGAGCCAATTGCGGCTCTTGTACTGCTCTGTTGCTGCACAGCAGAATTAGATTTTTAAGTAAAAATAAAATAATCCTCCTCTGCAGTAAAATAAAGCAGTTTTAACAAGAAATGCTCTTAAACACTGGAGTTAATGTATAAATGCTATTTCACACTTCAACCTTGAAGGTTGTCGCGCACACTGCTGGTCACCTTAGCAACGCAGACAACAATCGCACCTACCTAGTAGCTAATAAAACGGCAAAGAAAGATGTAAGACGAACATCAATGAGCAGTTATTTGCACTTATATCACTCCAGCTGGTTTGCTGAACCGTTTATTCTGCAACAAGAAACTGTCAAGCACTAAAGCTGAAGCCGCTTCTCATTCACCAGCTTCTCGGTCTAATTTTCCTGTTCCACCTTAAATGCCGCAGCAGTTACATCCTGCCTCCTCAGGTACCATTTAAGGTGGAATGGGAAATTTTTAACAAGGAGCTGGCGAATGAGAAGCTGACTTCAGCCTTTTTACAAGAAACTATTCTATTTTTGCGGAAAAGTTTCCTGCCAGAGATGCGAGAAAAGCAGCTATAGCTGAGCTAAAGCTTAAAACAGAGCAAAGTCTGCATTTTGGTCTACACTCTTTCATTCCAACATAAAACGAAGTGAGGACATTTCAGTCTTGGTGGTATCCACCCTTTAATGTGGCCTCACTTACATGGACAAAGGTGGATCTTTTATGAGGTCTGCTGAACTTGTGTTTATGAATTCTTTCATGCTACATTTCCCAAATGTTCCCAGCAGCTGTGCTTTGTTCTAATGAGGTTCTGGAACTGACTGTTATAAGCCTGGCCTGCATTAGAGTCTAAACCAGGCCACTCCACGGTGTAGTAAACAGACGAGGAAGCTTTTTTAGCGAGTGGAAGTGGAAATAAGTCAGTGTATGCACACCTACACGCCATCTCGGCCACAAACGAAGAAGGAACGGCGTATGTGAGGTAAAAAAGGAGAAAGAGAGAGAGAGAAAAGTCCCATATCGTGTCCCCCCGCCTACTCGCTGAGCTCAGCACTGCACGGTAGTCTCTCCTCCTCGGCTCCCCCCCTCCTTTCAGCCTGGATAAAGGCGGGCCGGCCACAGCGCGCTGGCTCACACAAACCGAACCGATGCGTCCGCAGGCCGGACCGTCACTGGAGCGCTCTACCGACAGTTCCGGTCACTGGAGCCCGCTGATGGCCGTGACGAAGCCCGGCCATGGCCGCCCCACCTGCGCCCCGCAGCGCGCATGCTTTCGTCCAGCCCAAGCAAAGGAGATTTCGGTGCTGGGGGGGTTCGCAGCGATAATCTGATTTATTTTCTTTTTTTTCGGTCGGGTTTGTGTGTGTGTGTGAGAGAGAGAGAGAGGGAGAGAGAGAGAGATGTGTGTGTGATGTGAAGGCGGCGGGATTTAAGCTCTCTTTTGTTCGGGAGAGCGCGGACGTGACGAACTCTCGGCGTTCACGAGCTACCTGGTCTTCTTCTTCTGTGCCCCTCGATGCTGCTATGACGTCCTGGCTGCGTAAGAAGTGCAGCATAACCCTCCGGAGCGTGCTGGTCATCCTCACTGCGTCAGCCGTTGCGTCCTATCATTCGGGTGAGTGTGACGAGGGCCGCTGGTGGTCCATTCGTGTGATGCTTTTCAATTAAAAGGCAGATCTGAGCTTGAATTGGTTGCAGAACTTGCCTCACAGAAGTCAGACTGCTGGCCTGCTGTGCATTCCTGCTGGACAGTGTGATTGATTTGAGGCTATAGCTTGTGCCCCCATTAGAGTTGGCACCACTTTTTCTGCTGCTGTTATTAATACTGCCAGACTACCCTCTGCACACCAGGGCATAGGGCTGGGCAATGTGAAGATATTTATCGTTATCGTCACATATCACATCACAGTATGCCTGTTTTCTGAGCACATTGTGGATGTCGTCAGTACTACACTGACCAACTTCATGTTTTATCACATATAGAGCAAAATTAGGCCGGATTAATTGGATGTAGTGCAGTGCGGTATGTGAAACGTTCGATAAAATCAATTTTTCATAATATTTTTGTTTAAAATGTGAACTTGTTCCTTTTTTTCGGTTTCAAATTATCAGAAAAATATAGAGAACATTTTCTTATGATATATTTTTTTGCCATGTTGCCCCCTGGGAGCAGTGGAGTAGGTGCCTTAAAATCTGTATTGGACCCCTCAGATAGATACTAACACCTATGGCTTGTGGATTGACACCAGCTTCCATCACCACTACACAGACAGCTGTGACATCCCTCTATTCATTACGTATCCATGGTTACCGTTTCCAAAGGGCTGCCTCACACCTGCATCGCCATATTATTATTGTTATTTGTAGTTCTAAAATCATCCCAGTCGCCTGATTTGAGCAGTGGCGTTTCAGACAGCTAACTATGACTAAATATGCCTAAATATGATTAGATAGTGATTAGATGAATAAATGCTAGTGGTTGGAATGGCATGCCTTAATTTGCTGGAGGCAATAGTAAGTAAATAAGCAAATCATTACTTTCATTCGTTTTAAAATAAAGGACTTTTTTGAACGAGGGCCCATATAGATCTTAGACACGTCACTGTCGATATCGATATTGAAACCTCAAGTATCGGCTGATACCGGTACCTTCCAAAATTTTTCCTTATAAAACTATTAAGCTTCAAAATGAGCTTATTTTAAGTGAAGCACATGAAGATGAACATCTGTAAGTAGGTTACTCAAACACGTACAATACATACAGTTGTGTGCAAAAGTTTTGGCACCTCAGTTCACGTACATATTTTTTCAGTGAAGAATTGTTAACATTTAATCAGAGAATACACTGCTGCACACTTTAATACACTATTAACAATTACTGTTTATTATCTGAAAGTAACATAATGGGAAAAAACAAAACATGAAATGTGACCTGTGCAAAAGTTATGGCATGCTTAATTTTTTAAAACCAGTGTGTTAAAATGTTGTGCTTAATTATGCACTGAAACCTGTAGGGAAACTTGTAGAGGAACTTTTTTGTTACTTCGACAAAACATGTAATGTGACCAGGTGTGTTCAAACATGTGCATATGACTGTAGCTGAAAACATGACATCACACGATGTGAGTAAGTGTTTCATTCTCAGTTTCATTCTTCCCTCCAATTTCTGGCATTTTCTGCTGATATCAGCCTGACACTGATACCCAGTAATTCCAGTATGCCATCTGTACCCTCCATTCCTGCTTATTGCTTTTCAATATACCTACAATGATCTGATGCTTTAGGCCTGAGCATAACAGGTGCAAGTGTTAACAACTGCTTCCATTCCTCTTCATTGAACTGTGTGCTTTGACCTCCTGAAACCCAGTGTGCCGGGCCGTTTCTCAGGAGGGGGGCATGCGTAATGTTTTTTGGAAACCACAGCAGCTGGAGAAGGGTCCAGAAAAGAAAAGTGACGCTTGCTCCTTATTCATGTGTAAATCGTGTCGCTCTGTGTTTCCTTACGCCACAGTGGAGAAGCGCTGTGCGTCACCCTTCGTCTCGACGTGCGGAGAATGCCTGAGCCGTGGACCGGAATGCGCCTGGTGCTTTCAGAAGGTAATGTGAAGGCTTTGTGGTAGGTTGTTGTTGCATTGTGTTTTGGTGCACAGAGCTCCTGATTATCAAACAGGCTGGGTGTGTTTAGTCTGATTTGCAATGACCCTGAGGATTCTTGCTGCCCCCAACCCCCCTCCCTTCCAGCATTACGCCCATTGGTCCCCTGGTCTCCTGGTCTCCTACATCCACAGGGCCCCTTTAAGCTCCAGCACCCTCTTAAACAAGCTGCTTAGAGCTGGAGTGGCTGTGGGAACCTATAAAACCTCAGGCTGAAAAGTCTACAAACAGAGGCTGCAAAGTCAGGTGCTTTCCCAGCCCACACACAGACCATGACTGCCCTCTTATCTCAAGCTGGGAGATGGGGCTTCACGCTTTGACAGATATTTTGACCTCATGAGAAGGCCCATGACGAAAGACATACTTCACTCAGTTCAGAAAGCCAGATGGAGTTTATGTGGTATGTTTTCTCACTTATTTTTAGCAACCTTTCTACTCCTACACACATCCACTTAATCAATAAAAGAGCTGGGTTATTTCTTTAATGGAAATTTTTGGCAGTGTTTTCCATCATCTATATGTCTGTGTTTTCAAAGAGGGTCATATGTCTTTAAAGTCTTGCCCATTAATTACATCACTCAGATGATTGTGAAGCAATGCCTTTCCCCCCTTTTTATCCACATTATCATTTAATCCTCAGCATTTACATGGCTGTATATGCTGATTGCTTCCATAGGTGAAATGTTCAATCTCTGACTCTTACCAGTACAGAGGTCTGCCATTTTGAGGTTATCCATGGCCTTTCTCTGAAGACTTAACTGGCCAAGGACAGCATGTTCTGTCTCTAAGTCACTATGCTGTATGTCAACTTGGTCTGGTCACATGATAATTGAGTGTTCAGCAGTTCCGGGACACTGATCAGTCCTGTCTGGCAAGTTTTAATATAAAAACATAAACATAAAACGCTAACAGACAAGAGCATGACTACCCAAACCTGCTCCTGGAGATCTACCAGCTTACAGAGTTTATTTCCAGACCAAATCTAACACCTGATCCAGTTACTCAACACCTTTAGCAGCATCTGAATATTAGAACAAAGTGGTGACAGGGTAGAAGATCACCAGGAATGAGATTGAGCATCACTGGACAACTGTGTGAGAGCAAAATATGAAAGATAAAAAAATACAGTAATATGTTGTTGATGTGATGTCAAGTTTATAGACACCTGCATATCCAGTGCTTCTTCACGCTTTTGCTGCAGTATCAACCTCTACTCTTCTGCAAAGGCTTTATAATCGATGTGGGAACATTGCTATGAGGATTAGTGAGGTCAGGTACTGATGCTGGATGATTAGTTCTGGAACATGGTGCTCCAAGTCATCCCAAAGCTATTGGATGGAGCTCCATCACTCCAAACAGCACAGTTGCACTGTTCTACAGCCCAATACTGGGGGGTTTATACCCATCTAGCTGATGCTTGGTAATGGAGGTCACTAGTGACCTTTGACTTGTACAGCTGCACCACAGAATCCTAGTCTAATGGCAATGCAATAGAGATCACACAAGCTGTGCAGTTTATCAAGTGTCAATCAGTGCAGCAATTAGTGCGCCTCATTATTCAATTCAACTAATTTTTGGGGTGTCTGAATACATACAGTACATGAGGTTTTGTGACGGTGGAGATATATAAACTTTTTGTCTCTCCTAACAGAGGTTTCTGGATGGAGCACATGTAAGCGAAAGATGTGATTCTGCTGCTCAGCTGCTGCTAAAAGGCTGTGCGGAGGAATTTATAGAGAACCCCAGAGTGAAAGTGGAGGTGAACACCACCCTGAGCAGTTCACAGGTGGCTCCCAGAGATATCTCCATCCAGCTCCGACCAGGTAAGGAAGAGGGCCCACCAAGGCAGACACTTCTAACATAGTCAGTTTTAGCATAAATATCTTTCAGTTCTCGCATTTATTCCAGCTGCCCTTTACATTGAGTATAGTGGGAACACTTCATGACGAATGATCAAATTTGGAAATATATTAGCAAGCAACATAAAGTGAGGTTAAAAGGATGTTCTGGCCAACATGAAAAATGTGACCATTGCTGTATCTGTTGTAAACATGGCTAATCACATCCGACAGTGGTGCCATGGTAGTTTCCAGAGTGAGATTTTCCCATTTAAAGACTAGGGAAACCTCCTTCTGATGAATCTGGATGCAGATGGAGGAACTTACATACAACTACTATGGGTAGATTTTTTAGGGCAGGCTCTATGACATGTTTTTCTTTTTTCTACATTTTTCTGTTAGCTGGTGAATACAGAAGCAAGTCAGATAGCTAACATTACTGCTAGGAAGGTTGATATCTTATTGCAGCTGTATAACTGAAGTAACTGTCTTTAAATCTTCATTACAATGGGAAAAAATGTATTACTTAGTTGACAGATAACTTGTTGGGTGAGGAAGACAACAAGCAAAAACTAAAGCTAGCATGTGTTAGCTGGTGATATGGATACCTTACCTCAGTTTGGCTTCTTATCTCTGACTGAAAGGATTAAAAAGCTTGTTTCTGGTGTCATTTTTGTTTAAAATATGTGAGGTAAATGCTACACGGTAGTGTGTCTTCAAATTTTTTAATTACAATGGAGAGCAAGTATTATACATGTGACAGAAATGACTCATCAGATGAGGAGTACAACAAGCTAAACGCTACCGTTAGCAAGGACTCTGGCTACCTAGATACATTACCTCAGTTTTGTTTCTTTTCTTTGGCCTAATGTGTAAAATACTCATCTCTAGTGCCTTTTTTGTTTGGAATTACTGTTTTCTTTGTACAGTTTTGTTCAACGACTGAGGTAAATGCTACACTAATGCTGTATACCCAGTGGTGGACAGTAGCTAAGAAAATGTAATTAGTTACTGTACTTAAGTAATTTTTTCGTGTATCTGTACTTTACTGAAGTATTTTCATTTTGGTCGACTTTTTATTTTCACTCCACTACATTCAAGTACATACAAGTCTAGTATCTGACTTTTTACTCCACCACATTTTGAGAAATCTGTCGTTCCTTTTGGTTTCTGTGTGTATGAAAACGTAACACATCAAAACAAAAGAAGCGCAAAGCAAGAACACCAATCAGGGCACAGTGGTCACTTTGTTTAGAGCTGGTTTTGACCTGTTGGTCATACCAACCCAGTGCAGCACACGGTTCAATGTCAGCGCAGCAGCATAAAATTTTGGGAAAGTCTGTTCAACATAAATGATGAACTAACCTAACTTTGTGTAAATAGAGCACAATATAGAAATATGTCCACATATGCAGTCGTGACTGACGCAGCTTTTTTCTGAATTTCTACAAACACCATTTCATTTTATAGTAAATTAGTTTGGGCTGGTTTATGTTTATGAACAGAGACCTACAGATCAACATAGTAAAGGAGCTCATTTGTGATCCTGAGTTTAAAGGCAGTTTTTATGTAATTAAGTTGCAAATAAATCTTAAACTGAAACGTTGCTTGTTTGTAAAAAGTGATTTCAGAGCCACTCGGTTCCCCATGATGGAAACTGTTTATCTTCAGTGTTTTGTGCTTGTGATCATTTTAATAGACGTCAACGTCACTAATTAATGACTCTATTAAAAGACTTGTTTACCAAGAAAGACACTGGAGGATTTTCACCTGAAATTACTTCATGAAGCGAGTCTTGTTATAAAATGATAACAGGACATCAGAGCCAGAATTACTCTTTTAGTACTTTTACTTTTGACATTTAAGTACATTTGAAGGCAAATACTTTAGTATTTTTACTCAAGTGGAGGTCTAAAGGGAGGAACTTCTACTTTTACTGGAGTAATGTTTACCTTGGGTATCTCTACTTTAACTCAAGATCATGGTTTGTGTACTTTGTCCACCTCCCCAATGGGTTCCCCAATGGTATGATGTATTTATGTAATGCCTCCTGGGTATTGTAGTGAGACAGCATTGATGAAGTTGATGTAGTGATGTAGTGAGACAGCATTGATGAAGAGACAGCATTGATGAAGTCCTTCTATAAAGTTACCATTTGGGACATAAGAGTTTTTGTCACTACAGCAGCTGATGGTATTAGGCTTCGGCTGATCTCTGTCCAAAATTAAGATTAGATTTATAGTTTCATGTAATAAGTGGCTGGTAATGATGCCATTTCCTGTCTCAGGAAGTGAGGCAAGCTTCATTGTGGAGGTGAAGCAGTTGGAGCGCTATCCTGTGGACCTGTACTACCTGGTGGACGTCTCGGCCTCCATGCAGGACAACCTGGACCGCCTGAAGACTGTTGGAGCAACCCTTTCTCACCGCATGAGGGAGCATTCCAGCGACTTTCGAGTGGGGTTCGGGTCATTCGTGGACAAGCCGGTCTCACCCTACATTGATGTGCACCCTTCTAAAATCGTTAACCCTTGCAGGTAAGCCATTGTATACCATTATGTGAAATCATTTCAAGATTGTCAATTCTAAAAATCTCATTTAAATACACAGATTAAACAAAGTCTTGAGTAAAATGTTCAGTCATAAGTTCCTTATAGGCAGGACTTTTGTCTGAAAACTGACCCATACAGTCACAAATGTTAGCTATAGTGGCATCAAACAATAAACATGATAAAGTAAATCATATTTTCTGTAGTTTGTCATGATTAATAATACTTTAAGCTGGCATATCCCACATTTTCTAGTATTTTTCTATTTCCCTTGATGCTCATTTATAACGTTTGTGTGTGTTTGTGCACCAAAAAATAAAAAATAAAATTACAAGACCATTTTCAAACCTCTCTCTTTAATACGGGGCTGATTCAACAGGCTGTTTTTGTTACTGTACCTTTAAGACTCATATATGTAAATACCACAGAGTTAATTGGCTGCTCTGTATTGTGCCTCATTCCAAAAAGCAGTCCTGGCTGAAACACTCCTTATAACTTCAATGTAAACTGCTGTAGAGAGCATAGGCAGAAGTATGAAGTTAAACAATGGGTGATTTTACAGCTTAATTTCCATATATGGGCTGTATGGACTGGGGAGCGAATGTTTTGTACTTTATTTGAAAGTATGATTTAAAACTTTAGTGTGCGCAATTGTATCAAATTCACTCATAACTGCTTAATGTAATTATCAGTGCATAATTTGTAATGTTTCCATTTAACAAATGTTGACTTAAGTACATGTTATTGACATATTTTTACTGATGCCCAATGATATAGAATAATTTTCAGCACAGCTGTTTAGATTTAACCAATGTTTCAATGTTTATTACAACATGGAAAAGCAGAATGTGCAGCACTAGGCTACTGTGCTAAAATGTCTGTATTTCATTAATTTAACTGCATTAGTAACCCTGGAATGCTACTCTAGACCCAAATTCTGCATTTCATAAGTGTTTATTTATTGGCATCAGCAAATATGTACATGAAAACTATCGAATGTCAGCATCCTATTCCCCATAAAAAGGCATCGATAGTTTGAATTCATGCCTTTAACCTCAAGATTTGCTGCAATGAATTGGTTAAATGGAAACAAATGCAACATGCAGTTCTTTATTTGGTTCCATAAAGGTGAAGTGACCTTCGCTGTGAAAACAAAGCAAGTTTATCTTCATCTGTGTTTTCCAAATAACCTGAAAAACAGACATAGATATGTTGTTTTCCTCATAAAAGAGAAGTTCTTGAGAAAACTACTGGATTTGCACGGTGAGCCAAGGTACGCCCCACCACCCCCCACCCTCAGTACACAGTGGTGTGTTTGGTTAGCCTTTTTGTGTATTAAGATAGAAATCTGTTTCACTTTTGATAGAAGTGAGGCAGAGTGAGCTGGTTGTTGATCTCACAGTAACCATGTATGTGTCCTCACATTGTGTGCAAATGGCCTAACCTTGGTTTTATACATACATATATTAGTAATGCTCTTCTGTTAGTTTTGTCAGTACCGTTTTTTGCTGCTGTTTTCATTTGTCACTGTGCATTCAGTGCTGGATTTTGACAAATGTTACAAGGTAGTGGGTGATAAACCAGTTCTTGTGGTGTACCAATTTCAGTTCTTTTTAAGGTAATACAAGTATGCAGATAAATGCATATGACGTGAAGTACAAGCAGTGCAACATGCGCTGATCCCCACTTCTTGTGTAGTGAGTTGTAGCTAGTCCAGTTTATGGTCAAAGGAGCGCACATGAGATTATTGTGAGTTAATGCGTTAACAAGGAAAAGAAATTGGAAGGAAAAGCCAGTGTCTTGGGGTTAGATATTAGCTGTTAGCTTAGCATGGAGACTTGCCAGTTTTCCATGTGCACCACCTATAGTACTCCCCACTCCTCAAAACTGATAGTGTGAATGACTTATAATATTTACTAAATTCCAGCAGTGTCTGATGTGCAGTTTTGGTTTTCGAACGTGAAACACCGTTCAGCACAGTTGTAAAGTAGAAAATATACATAAATAGTGATAATATGACATGAATTATTAACATTCTGAGCCATTTAACTTTTTAAAAATCCCAACCTTTTTACATCACATGGCTTATTATTTAGTAATAATAATGGAAAACAATGCAAACTGATTGAGTAAATTCAAGGCATTTTAGGAGTTAAATCATTATGAATAAGCCTGTTAACTTAACAGTTTAGGACCAGTACTCCTGCTATTGAGTGGAGTTAGAGACACATTGGTTACATATTACTTAAGTACAAGTAGAAATGCTCTAAGTGAGTTTAAGTACGAAAGTTTGTTTTTGAATGTACTTAAGTAAATATAAATGTAGGTTATTCTAGCTATTATAGATACATTATTTTGGTGAACAAACAGAGATAAAACAGAAACAGGCGAATGCTCCAGTTTAATAAAACCTTTAATCAGAAACAAATTATATTTGCATATATCCAAATAACAGTACTGTTACTTATGCCTCCTGGTAAAGATTAATGGTCAGTTCACCAAACAGTGCTTTCCCAGCTCAAGCACAACATCATAGAAAAGAGTAGACACCCACACAGCACAGCACAGTCATAGCTAGCTTTCTATGCTCTGTATGGGTGGAACAGCTCAAGCAAATCATTCAGCTGACCATTCTCTCGCTATTTCTCAGCTGTTGAGCGCTCCATGGCAACTAAGGCAATGAAAACCCTATAGATGACGATTTTGCTTGGATCTAACTTTGGATACATCCAAATTTTCAGAAAGGAGTAGACGAAAAGATGTCCAGTGTGCATTTGAAGACTGCGTGCAAAACACTGAAATATTGTGGCAGCCTAAAATGATAAAGATGAAATGTAGAGATATCAGGCAAAAAAGGTATAGCATCATTGTACAGCAGTTAGCTAATGTAGCCTTAGAGCAGATGTGCCTGTTGTGTGACATTTGAGGGGTGACTTGGCCTTGCACACTGTTTAATCCATATCCTACCCCTCTCCTCTTGCGTCTTCAGTTCAGGAAGCGGTTCGTGTTTGACTCGCCCCTCCAAACTCTTAAAATATCAGCAGGCTCATCATTTAAAAACCTCCCACACACTTATCTCCATATTGTTAAAGAGGATTTTTCAAAATATCTGCATAACTAAAGTCACAGTGGTGGTGGTAGCAACCAGACGTCAACCTCGAAAAGTTCCCACACCAAAAATTATCATCAAATGGAATGTTTCCAAATGTAGTGCCTGATGTGTAAATGATAGTTTTGCTATCAGAAGACATGTAGATTAACTGGTCATTAAATAAAGCAGCTGTGTTTGTGGTGTAGACATTGTGACCTCTGGTTGCTATCAGCACCACTGCAAAGAAATCAGTGTCGGTCAGTTTATCTAATGAACCATTTCACACCAAACCACTGAAGATGAAGAAATTTGGAAAAATTGATGGAATTCCCCTTCATATTCGGAGACTTACAGACCTAGTTATGGTTGCTAAGATGTGTGCTTCAGTTTGAAAGTGCATTATATTTTTTGGATAGTTAAAAAAATCCAGTTTCTCTCACTTTAGAGCAGGGGTGTCAAACTCAACCACTAAAAACGCCACATTAAAAAATCTTAATAAATTCGTGGGCCAGAGAACAAATATGGTTTACTTAGCTTTTAATCAACATTTTGCTGTAAACCAAACCGACTGTTATTTATTCACAAAATGGAATGCACAAAAACTTCATCAGTAAAATATGGGCACTTCTATTAGATCTCGAAATATTACATGAATACTTGAAATATTAAACATTTAAATGTCCTAAATGCCCCATGCTTGGGCTAAATCTCTGAGCTGCTGAGATAATGTTAAACTGTGTAGAACTGAGGTGTAGCCGCTGTCCCATAGACTGTTTTTGAAGTAGGAGAACTGGAGTGTGCATTATGTTGCAGTGCATGCCGGGGACTGTAGTGCAGTCCATTGTGAAACGAGCTAATAGTAATAGAAAATTGGAATACTTCTGTGGCCTGGATGGGATTGTGTCGTAGGCCAGGGCCAGGTTTGACACCTGGGCTTTAGAGTAACATATACTGACACATTTGTGTGAAAAAAGTGAGGTATTTTCCTGTGAAATGTAGAGAAAGTAAAAGTGTCATAAAGCGGAAAGATACAGATACTCAAAACAGTGTTAGTACAGTAAAAAAGTACAGTACTGTCCAGCACCTCTTACGTCTAATACAGAAGTCATCTTAGCTCATACATCTTAACTGACTGAAACTAAATTACATAAGAACTGGACTTTGTAAGGTGGCAGACTTGTGAGGGTCTAATCCTTCAGAAATGAACAGCTTACTTTTTAACCATGCACAATGACCTCTTTGTCAGATGTAACAAAGAGGAAACAAGGCTGAGAACCAGGCGTGTTTTAGGCATTTTGGATAAGCCAGTTTTTGTTAGTGAGCTTTTGTCAGCAATTTTTAGAGTGATGTCTAATACTTACTGTTATGGTGGGTGACTAATGAGTATCTTATGCACATGAATAAGCCATTTTAACCACACAACCACAGACACAGACAGAAAGGTTTCAAATAAAGACAAAATAAATCAATATTTATATGAAACAGATATTTATGTGATTCATCATTTATTTATACATTTTCTGAATAATCACATACGTTACAAGGCTCCAAGTGGCTTTCCAGAGCGATGCAGAAAGATGTCATCGCTCAGTTGACTAACCCTGTGAACTGGCTGAAGTAGGCTGGGGAACACCAGCACATTCCAGGGTGATCTCATTGATTGTAATGTGGGAATCTGCTCCAGAGAGGCTCGTGTAATCTCTATTCCCTTTATAGCCTTCGCTCCTCTCTTTGTTTATGTCTTTTGTCCTCTATTTCCCCTTTTCTCTACTTCTCTCTCTTTCTCTCTCCCCTCTCTTTGTCTTTCTCCTTTTTTCTTCCCTCTTTTATCTCTCTTTTTCGGTTTCTCTTTCTCTCTTTCCCTGATCTATTTCTCTCTCACTCTCTTTCTCCTCTGTTTTCTGTATCATGTTTTTCTCTCTCTCCCCTCTCTATCACTTACTTCTCGCCCTCCTTTCTTCCCTCTTTTCTCTCTCTCTCTCTCTCTACCCCCTTTCTTCCTCCTTTTTTTCTACTTTCATCTTTCCTCATCTCTATTTACCTTTTGTCTCTCTCTCTTTCTCTCTCTCTCTCTCTTCCTTCTTCCATCTTTTTCCCTCTCTCTGCATCTCTCCTCCACTCATTTTCTGTCCCCTCTCTACCACTTTCCTCTCTTTTCCTCATTCTTCCCTCCTGCATCTCTCTCTCTGTCTCTCTCTGTTTTCTTTCCTTTTCTTAATGTGTTTCTTTCTCACTTTCTTCTCTGGCCTCTTTCTTCCCTCTTTTATCCTTTTTCTTTTTCTCTCTCTTTTTCCATTTTCTCTTTCTCTCTCACTCTTTCTCTTTCCTCTCTTTCTCTGTTTTCTGGTTTTACCAAGTTTGTATTTCTTTTTTTTTTCCATTTCTCATTCTCTTTCTCTCCCTCTCTCTCTCTGTAGTGATTATGAGGTTCATTGCCGACCAGCTCACGGCTTCATCCACGTCCTTCCTGTGACGGAGAACATGACGGATTTTAAGCATGTGATCCAGCAGCAGAGGATCTCTGGTAACATGGACACGCCAGAGGGGGGCTTCGATGCCATGCTGCAGGCAGCCGTGTGTCAGGTGAACCCATGAGTGTGTGACTTCAGGGACCTGTGACACTGTTGTACCATCAGTGCCCTCTCATGTCTTTGTTTCTCTGCAATATCTGTCACAGGGGAGCCCAAAAGTTTTGTCCTGGGGCCAAAAGTGTAATGTCTGTGGTGGGCCGAGGGCAAAAAAAACAAGTTTTGAAATGTATTTTATAATATTGCACAACATTTTCTTAGCAAAATGCTTCAAAACACATTTTTAAAAAGGAAATAGGAGTTTAAATCAGCCACTATGTTTGGTTTCTGAAGTGGGCTTCTTTAGTTTTGCACTGTAGCTACTAGGCTCATGTAGCTAACAAGAAACGGAAGCTTACCAATTAGCATTGTGTACACAGCATGCCTAAATCATCCCTCACTTGCTTCAAACTGCATCGAGTTGTTTAGTAATGTCATCTACTCTGGCTTAAGTGGCTTACACTCTGTGGTTTACTGTTGATTTCTAAAAATGGACAAAAGTACAGACAAAGTTCAGGCTTCAGGCTACTACTGTTTTGGGATATGTGGTGTTCTTTCATCTATCTTTATATTCATTCCTTAGAAAGTCCACCAGCCTGGCTCCTCTGGTTTATGAAGACGTTCATATCAAAAGCATTTCTGGATGCCTCAACTGTGTGGGATTCCTTTCAGAATCCTACACAGTCATGCTGTGGTTGGCCGGACTGGTGGGGTCAGTCTTCTGGCCGCCCAGTTAACCCTCTAGTCTTGGGCCAAATTGCACGATTAATGCAGTAATCCTTTTTAGACTGGGACCAGAAATCCAACCCAATGAGGGTGTTTGCAATCTGGCCTTTTTGTTGTGGTCATGGTTTAAGCCTAAAGTCTTACACTGGAGTCTCTCTGCTAAAAGATAATGGGCCAGATTTATGAAAATCTACTGTAAGGCCACAAAATCTGCCACACAGTAAATAAAACCTATTCATGACGTTACTGTGGTGGCAATTAGCACAGTAGTGTTTATAGCACTGCACTATTTTCACGTGTGTCCCGGGCAAGAGCCAATTAAAATGAGCATGTAAATAGGTTTGGGTCGTACATGTTACATATAAGACTCACCATAAAGCTCCTGTTGGCTGCCAAAATGGATATGATGAAAGAAACAAAAATGAAGAAACAAAACAAACCCAAAATTCTTAGAAACAGCTATGAATTTTAATAGAAGAAGTGCTGGCAGATAAGAGTAAGTAAATATGGTTTTAGCCTTTAATCCTTAAATCCTTAAAGTTTCTTTATGATAAAATATCTTTTTTCTGTTGACACTAGAAAAAAATTACCTATTAAAGATATATATAAAATATTCCATTTCTCATTAGTGAGAATTTAAGCCTTCAAAAATCAACATAATTATTAAATATTACATTTTGACTAGAAAAACTTGTTTTGCTTTATAAAATCCATCCTAAATTGAAAGGAATAAAAGCTAAAGTTGAATTGCTACAGTTTCTTGTAAATTCAGGAGAAGCACAGCAGAGCCTCACATCATGCAAGCAGCAAAACATGCCAGTTATCCTCATTTGTGAATGAGCAACATGTTACCATGATGCTATTTGCTCTTAACGTCGCAATAAATAAATGTATTTTATGAGTCTGGCTCATAGTCTGGGATTAAGCCTAACTCAGGATTAGTCTCATGCTGCTTTTACATGTTGCCGTTGAGAAAAGTCATTCAGTATATCGTGGTTGTGACCAATAGTGGCATGCAGCCAGACAAGTGTTGCCATGGTGACGGTGTTACCAATGAAGTCCTGTGAAGTTAAGTTAGTTTCAAAATATCCTTTTACTGAATTTAGTTGCACCACAAATTCTTAAGTCAAGTTTACTTCATATGACAATATGTTCAATATGTTCAGTGTTCAGAACCAAACTATAAATGTGCTGCCATGGAAATGTGATGGTAGCTTGTCTTAACTTTTTCCATTCCATTAATTCTTTAATATTTACTTACAACAATCAAACAGCTACAATCAGCCACTCTTAATTAATAATAATTCTTTAATATTCCTCCCAACAATTACATTTGCAGCTTTTTTAAACAGCGATTTCTGACTAGTCAATGCAGCAGCAGCATAAGTTTGAATGTTCTCGCTGAATATGAGTGTTAGCTTCATGTATGGAGTTAAAACCAGGGCAATGATTAGAGCTGAAAGTAATATCACAGCATATTGTATTTAGAGTTTTAGTTTAGTTAACTAAAAAAGTAATGTTTTTGGTCTTCTTTGTAATATCTGTGTGGTTTCTGTTGTCTTCCTCAATACTTTTAAACATTTAGTAACAAAACTACTAGTTTGTGCGGTGCAACCCGTTTTGATTTAGTAATGCGTAAAGGTGAACTTAGTAAAGACTTACATGACAGCTAACCTACATTTAAACTTACGTACAGCTAGGGCAACCAGCCTCTGAACTCTCGATGGAACGTTCCACTGACTGCTGTGGTCGCTGCATTTTGACGCTGGTGGTTTCTGAATTCTTGCTGCTCCACTGAAATATATGAAACACTTGGTTTGCCATTGATAATTTACCATCATAATGTAGACACAGAGTGAATCTTTCTCCATAAACAAGCTTTTTTAAAAATCTTAAAGCAGTGGTTTGGCCTAAAAAATCTCAGTTGTAATGTTTCTTTTACCTCAGGACATGTTTGGTGTCCAATTTCCTCAGGTTTGCACAGGAGCTGTGCGGCTAATGCAGCTAGCAAGCACCAATAGGTTAGCATTGTGCAAACTACATGCCTATATCATCACACATTTGCCTTATTACTTGGCATCCTGACATTTAAGGTATGTATGTGATGATATCGGCATTCCTTTTGCACAATGCTAACCTAATAGATATATGCTAGATTATTACTTATTAGCTACATTAGCCTTGTAGCTCCAGTGTACAACTAAAGAAGCAAACAGATGCCAAATATATCTTGGATGATGGTCTACATTTGGGGAAAAGTCTTAAAATCTGGCTTTCCGCCAAATTTGTGATGACTATCTTTAGACCACAGTCACTGCACAAGCTCGTGAACAACGCATGGGAATTGAAGTTGATTTGCCCTCCACCTCAGAGAATGTAAGTAGAAGCAGCCCCTTAATGAAGCATGCTGGGGGTCTGAGTCATTCTGTGTCACTCACGCTGGCATTGCTTTTTACTGACATCATGAGTAAGGCCCAGGAAGGCTATGCCAGCTTTTTTAGACTTCACATGCAGAGTGTGGGGTCTGATTCACAGAAATGAATCGGGAGTAAGGAATTACTAGTAGGCTGACTAGGTTTATAGCAGCAGAGTCGTCTTTTTGCATCGGCCTCTTTGTTTTTTCCGTGAATCATTGCTGCTGTCTAATTTGTTACAACCCCTTCAGACATGACCTTGAATCTGCAGCAGGGTAGATTATTTACTATCCCACTTTGTCACACCGGAACAGAAAGTGGAACCAAACCACGATTAATGAAATACTTGTAAATTAGTAACAAAAACCGTAATATTGGACTCTTGTTGTCTTCCTTTCTCTTTCTGTTTGATCAGTTATGTGCAATGGCCTGGTCTGGAGACAGAGATCGGCAAGCCAGCATTTCATAGTAAATAGAAAAGCTGCACGCAGATTGGATCGCTGCATGCCTGCCAGGGGTTCCCACGTGTTTCTAAAAGCAGCGCTTAGTTTTTCAGCTTAATTACAGTGCTTGCACTGAATGCTGTTGTGTGAGGCCATACGATCTGCACAAGGCTGCTAGATCTTCCGCTGATATGATCCTTGCTTTTGAGCATAAACTCTAAACCAAACCATTATTGTGATCCTAACCAGAAACCCAGTTGCTAACCCTGACCTCACATGCGGTCAGATATGTTTGAGAGTATTTGCCCAAAGGCCCACACAGACTTTCACCATCTTTTCAGTACACTGGCCAGTTTCACTGAGCATAGTTTTAGTTCAACGCCACATCTGTTTGTTACTGTTAACTAACTACTATATATTCAGTATTAAAGTGATAGTTCAGCTGAAATATTACTTATTTGATTACTTATCAAATAGATTGACCTTAAACCCCTGCAACAAACAAAGGACGCCAAACATCTTGGCGGATTGATTACATTTGGGGTAAAGGGAAGATATAAATAAAATGAGGATAGAAATAAATGTATACATTTTTTAAACCGAACTACTGCTTTAAGTAGATTTTACAATGAGGGATCTCTTTTGCAGAAGGACATTGGCTGGCGTCCTGAAGCTAAACATCTCCTTTTGGTCATGACCGACCAGCCATCCCACCTGGCTCTGGACAGCAAACTGGCTGGCATTGTGACGCCCAATGATGGACGCTGCCACCTAGTGGACAACACCTATTCCCAGTCTGCCAATATGGTAAGTCCAAGATATTTTTGCTGAGGCTTATTGCGTCTATAAAACAACAAGAATACATAAAAATGATAAGTAAAGCAAAGTTCAGTAAGTCATTTAATTGATAATTATTAATATTTGTAATAAACAGTTCTTGTAGTTAAGCAGTGTAGTTTGTTATCAGTAGGCTATGATTGCCAAGCAAATTTTACAGTTGTGATTTTTACATGAACAATGTGGATTATGGGTTTTTATAACTTGGTAGATTAATCAGATTATAACATTTTTGTATAATAATCTAATAATCTAATCTGATTGGCTGAGACATGTTTGAAGAAAAAAAATGAAAGACTTTCTCATAAATTTAATTTTGTGTGAATGTGCCATTATGCTGTATTGGTAGATGGGACTTTCAGCATGTGTACAAAGGAAATTACCCCAAACAGTACCAAGCAGTACCAAACATGACCTACATAAGAACTTAGAAACTTCTTGTCTTTAACAGCTAGAACTAAGCTGTTTAACTTTCATATGGCTAACAGGCTAACAGGCTCTGCTAATAATACCCTGCTGAAACAATGCACTGGTCTAGTACTGGTTTAACTGGTCATGCTGTTTGGCCAGCATACCATCATCCAAAACACAACATATGCTGCATAAGCATAAATTAGCATTATCGTTGCAGTGGTAATTTAAGAAAAAGCTACTTATAAGGTGAAGCATTTTGCATTAAACACTGTTATATTAAGATGTGTTCATAATTACAGGCGGTAATATTTAATGTGTGATGCATTATGTATTATATAAAGATGTAATATCAAACAGAAAGTAAAATGCAATATACAGTGATGGTCAACTGAGCGTTCTTGTCCTCCTTCTACAGTCCATGGTTGCTTGGCAACAGTGGTTTACTCTAAATGTGCTTTGGAATGGAAGAATTGTTTACTGATTATTGTCAGTAACAATATGTTTAATTTGTCATAGTGTATGTTGTCATTTTATGAAAGCAGTAAGCCACTTGAGGCTGTGCTTAAAGGCAACTTCCAGGACTGTTCAATGTATCTGCATATCACAGTGCACCACTCAGCATTTTGCCCATGCTACATTTTAAAATTTGAGGCTGCATTAAATTCCAGGCTACATTAAATCCCAGGTTACATTAAACTCCCAGGCTTCTGACATACTAAGACTTATTATTCAGTAACTACAAGGACTTCAGTGCAAACTATTTGAGCTAATCTTAGGTTATAGAAATGTGTAATAAAACGTTGGCAGTCCCTGGCTATTTAAGGGGTAAAACCCACAACAAAAACACAGAAATAATAATAGATGCCTTAAAATTTACACTGAGAAAGGCAGTCAGTCTATGCACAAGCATCCGGAGTGTGGTTATTGCTTTAATTCAGTTGATGTGTCGTGTGTATTACAGCAGCTGTTTTACATGTTAAGTATTTCACAGCAGCTTAAAATGTGTCTCTGCCAATCAGATTTTAGAGCCGCTTTATAAAACAGACCCTACACTGCTGTCAACTGTTTGTTTTTTTTGCCATATTGAACATCACGACTGAGTCAGTAGTGCTTATTGTTTTGTTTTCATTTTGCTCCAATCTCTTGATGTCCTCCAGGAGCACCCGACTGTTGGACAGCTTGCCGAGAAGCTTCTAGAAAACAACATCTACTCCATCTTTGCCGTGGATCAGATGCAATATAAGTGGTATGAGGTAATTTCTCTCAAACCAAGACTGTGACTGTCTGTATTAGGTGGCCTTGCTAACAAGGGGCTCAGAACAAGTACACATGTTTATTGCATTTTTCTTTTTTGTGTTTATCCGTCTCCGAACAGGACTTGGTGGATTTTCTTCCAGGCACTTATCTGGGCAAATTACTTCCCAAAGCCTCTAATCTCACAAACTTAGTGGTGGACGCCTATAAGGTAAGCAGACTTTGCCCTTTCTGTTTCAGTTTGACTCTGCACACCTCTTTAGAGGATGGAAACACTCTAAGTGCTACTCATTAAACAAGTGCAGAGGTGGTGTCCCATCATGTGTGTCAAACACTCACCAGCCCCCTCCCACCCCCCTTCAGCTGGTGCTTTCCTTTCGGATTCACGTGGAAAGCTGCATATGGGCACCCATAAAGATGCTCAGTGTTTCCCTGTCTGACTCACTGATGCGGCTGAGTTGGAGCGGAAAAACACTGGCTGGGGGAGCTGAGGTGGAAAGCGGGGAATTTGTGCTGCTGGCATTCAGCAAAGCAAGGCCATAATCTCTGCGGAGGCACAAAAATCCATTGTCCTTCTCCCCGAATCTGAAAAACCCGCAGATCCTGCCGAACAGAGACGTGCATTATCAAAGCGCTCAGATTGCCACGGTGACACTCTGCCGTGTCCCACACAAACAGCAAAAGAAATCCGCTATTTTTAGATCTACTGCTTTTTTCTCAGAGTAAACCTGCCTAACAAGACTGATTACAGGCTGGAACAATGAAGGCTCTTTGACAATGAATAACGTCTCTCTCTCTCTCTCTTTCTCTCTCTTTTTCTTTCTCTTTCTCCCTCTCTCTCTCTGTATCTCTCTCTGTTTCTCTCTGTTCCTCTCGCTATATATATATTTCTCTCTCTTTCTTTGTCTCTGTCCTTCTCTCTCTATTCCCTCCTTTCTGTTCATCTGTGTCCGCTCTACCTCTTTTGCTGTACCTCTTTCTTTCTTTCTTTCTTTCTTTCTTTCTTTTTCTAATCTTCCTTTTCTCTCTCTATTTCTCTACCCCTATTTCTCACTTTTATTTTCTCTGTCCCTGTCCCTCTCTCTCTATTCGCCCCTTTTTATTGATCTCTCTCTCCTCTCTACCTCTTTCTCTGTATCTTTCTTTCTTTCTATTCCATCTATCCCTCTCTTTTTTCATTTTCTATTTGTCCCTTTATCTATCACTCTCTCTTTCTTTTTCTTTCTCTCCCTCTATTCTCTCTCTCTTTCTCTCTCTCTCTCTCTCTCTCTCTCTCTCTCTGTAGAAACTCCTGTCTGATGTTGGGGTGGAAGTAGGAATCGAGGACAGTGAGGCTCACAGATTTTGGGTCAATGTGTCGCCGATCTGCCCAAACGGATCCAGTGTGGCGAGGAATGGCAAATGTTCCAACGTCCAACCCAAACAAACAGTACAGAAAACTCTTATTACTAACACAGTCATCAGGGCTGCATATCACTGCTGTCGGAACAAAACCTCTCAAATTTGATCATTTTAAAAAAATGTTGACATAATTTGAAAATGCCTGTTGTCCCTTTACACTGTTGAAATTTCATGATTATTGGACCAAAAGAAATGTCTCAAATTGACTTGGAAAAACACCTGGTTTCATTGACTTATATTAAAATGAAAGTTGTTTTTTTTAGTTATCCTTTTTGGCGATACAAGGTTTTGTTCTGCAACAGCAATATATATTGTTTGTTATGACTGTCTTTTGCAATAATGATATCACAAACGATTGTAATATGCAAATGAATTGTCTAATATCTTGAGAGTATCTCTATTGCATAGTTTTCCCTACAGTTACTGAACAATAAGCCATAGGTTATTAATAAGCCTGGGATTTTAAGGGGCTACATCAAGGGGACCACATATTTCTAATGTGCTTACTGAAAAAAAGTAATGCATTGAATGTTCTTGATTTAAAAGTGTACATCATTGTCACATGACTAAACTATATTACGTGAACATTTTTTTAAACATTTTTTAAGTTTTGCTTACTTACTTTTGGCCATTTATTTGATTTGATGTAATATGTATGTATTCATGTGAAAATGATGTATACAAAAGAATTAAGGACTGATTTTGCAAAATGTCTGCATTAAATTATAAATCATGGAGATGCAGCCAAAGTTATTCAGAATGGATTGATGTAAAAAAGCTAATTGAAACCAGGCATCATGATGTCAACAACACACATGTAACCATTTAATTAACTATCCAGAATGACCAGTCTTGTCTATGTGATGCTGATGATTGTAAAAAAGAATGAAAGTGCAAAAGTTTTCTTTTGGGTACTATATTGCTTTAAAACAAGCTGGATATACCGCTTTATATGCCTGCCTTTATAAAAAATTTGAGCCAAAACTATAATAAAACAAGGTCCCAGAATCAGGCAGCATATTCATAACCATTTCATGGATGTCTGGTTCCTATCACTACCACTGTGAACAACAATATGTTTCTTAGAATGGTACATTTCATATCAAACCACTTGAAATTACTTTGCTTACATTGATTTAATTATACAGAAATTTCAAGAAATCAGTGGAATTCTGCTTTATATTCAATGCACTATATTTTACAGTGTATCAACCAACTACTATACAGTAGATAACAATGCAGTCTCACCAGTTTTCTTCATATTGTTCAACCCTAGTAGCTTACTTTTCTGAACTTCATAACAAAGTAATTAGTTTAATGCTCCACAAGATGTTGTTGGTGTTCCTGGAGCTTTAAACATCCTTCACAGCTCAAGAAACAGGCACTGGAAACCTCTTACAAAGGCCTTCGATGGAGAACGTGTAGACGTGCACCTGTGCATGTTTTTGTGCACTTGTGTTTCTTTGTGTGTGTGTGCGCACTTGAGTCTCAAAGGAGAACGTTGTGTACTAGAGGAGGCGATTAGACTGTGCTGAGCAGATTATCACAATCCTGTTTTCAGGAAACTGCCCGATGTGCTGGAATCACATGACGCTGATGTAACATAAACTCTCGCTATGACAAACATGACATTTAATCTGAAACAAAAGTGTTTTGCCGCCTTCAGTGTTAATAGGCTGTTATAGCACAGTTACAATACGAAGACATTTGAGGCCTCGTTCTGAATCGCCTCTTCTGTTCCTCAACTGACAGTCATTCAGATAAGTGAAACTTATGAGATAAAATAATCCGAAAGTGACATTTTACAAAGTCATTTTTCAGGGACAGGCCCTTTCTTTCATGCTCTTCAGTGACTCAGCTCTCTATATTCATGTTCCTCACCCTCAGTTCTGGAGTTGTTAGTGTTTGCCTGCTCTACCTCACCTGACCATGATGTTGTAAAACATGGAAAACACCAAAATCCCTATATTATATGCATTATTCTAGTATATTCATGTGTTACACAAAACTCCAAACTGCTACCTTAACTGTGTCAAAGGAAAATTGTGCTTAGATTTAAATTGCCCGTTTTGAAACAAGTTCTGAGATTATGGACATTTAAGGTCCCATATCCTGGCAAACCTACAACCTATCCTCACTTTTTCAAAATGTAGCCCAGGCTACATATAAATATAGATATATATATATACACGTGTGTGTGTGTGTGTGTGTGTGTACATAAATGTAATGTTTTAAACTCATTGTTTCTGTGATGTCATGAAAACCAACACATTTACATTTGTCTGCCTATTTAGCCTATAGCAATTTAACTCCACCCATAACCAAAATAACGCCAAAATTAAAATGGATGTTTCAGCCTGGACTGCTTTTGAATGACGTACAATACAAAGGCCAATCAGAACAGAGGTCACACATATATATATATATATATATATATATATATATATATATATATATATCAAACTTAAAAAAACAGCCTGATTTTATTATATTAAAGACTAGAAAATAGTCATAAAAAAGAATTTGTGCAAACAGCCCATATAAACATTATAAGTGGCGGATTTGTTTTTTATCGCTTCTCCTTTTTTTGACACTGCCCATTGTGCAATCATATAGTTAAAAATTGAATACAGTATAAAAGATTGCCCTTAATTATAGGCTATACAACAGAACATCAACAACTAATTAACAGTAGTAATTATACATATGCATACTTTGTTCATCATTTGAAAAGATTATAACATAGATTTTGGCAAAGAATGCTGGGGAATATGCAAATGATGCAAAGAAACTGTGCATGAGTTCTGCTCTTCGGTATAGAGTAAAATGGATAAACTCCAAAAAAGATTGTGGTTAGGAAAAACCAAGCTATAAAGCTCCGTAACACTCACCCATGTGGCTTTGTAATTAAATGTTTTTTGTTAGAATTCTTCAGACAGATATTTTGTCTAAACTTACTGTATCATCCAAGCTTAATGAACATACATTGGTCATTTTATTAGGTACACCTTTGTAGGTTTACAGTTTCAGACTGTAGCTGTACAGTTTGTTAGTTCAAAGGAATGGGACCACCCTAGGACCACTACAAACCCGATGTTATATGGGTGGGGGGTCATTCTCAGCACAGCAGTGACACTTTAATGGTAGTGTGCATTTGGGATTTTAAACACATTCAGTGTCATACTAGGTTGAGTGTGGTCCACCTCTCAAAAATACACAAGAGTGGCTGTGTGGTCAGAGGCTGACCGCTGATTAAGGGCTAGAGGAGGTCTAACACAAACTGTGCATCAGCAGATGAGCTTCAGTCTCTGATGATATTTTTCTACTAGGCAGTACGGCAGTTACCAATCCGAATTATAGCACAACTGAAGTGTTAGTGTCTTTATCTGGTATGATTTCTTCAAGTTCCAATGGACCTTTTAATTTCCATCTGGTTTTATGTGAAACAGAAATTCTGGCTGGTCTGTGTTTTGTATTTGGGTCGTCTAATTCCAGTGAGGATTCTGTGACAAGTGGGTTTGACCAATCAGATTATGTTCTGGCTCTGCAAATTGGTACCCCAGCAAGAAGAGTAACTAGATTCGGCACAGGGCACTCAGATACAGTCCAGCTCACTGGGCAGTAGAAAGGATGACAAAATGCATCGTCAACTGTTCCATAAAGCCAAACCCAGTGCAAGGTGGAGCTACAAGAAAGGGGTTTCAAATAAAGTGGCCAGTAAATAGATTTTTGTTTTATTTTCTCATCATGAGTGGCTTGGCATTAATATGAAGTACTTCTGATCCTTTTCTTTTCTCAAATTCACATGATCTGACTCATTAGTCGAATTGTGTTTGTTACAACATGGAAAACCACCAGGCTAGACTGTGCAAGGGTTCTCCAGAAGTGTGACTGGAAAATGCTGCTTTGTATCAACTGATTGTGCTGTATTTCCTTCAGAAAGATTCCACAGTTATCTGTTCTGCCCCTTTCCAAGGTCTTCTTCAACATCACAGTGGGAATGCATTCATGTCCGGCTGAGGACCTGCAGAAAGGGGAGGAGGTTCTCGTGGTGGTGAAGCCTGTGGGATTTAATGAGTCGGTGACCGTGCGAGTCCAGCAGGCCTGTGGTTGTAGCTGTGGTGAGGCAGGACTTTGCCATGAGGATCCGGAACCTACCATCTGCATACCTGGTAGAGACTGGCATTTCAGCTGTTTTGCTATTTTAATAGACTATGCTTTTTTTACACCATTTTTTAACCGTTAAGCTATAGAAAACAATGAAGCAGAAGTGTGTTGGCTTGAAGTCTGGTGGGCAGGATGGCGCTTTGTTTCCCCCATAAATCACTAGAAGAATTAGGTTAAAAAAGTAAAGTGTTCATTTCATGCATGTAGCTAGAATTAGAGGTCATCTGTAGCTACAGTTGTATGACTTTAAACACTCCTGGTCAAATTACATATTTTGTTGACTTTATGAAGATAGGTTTACACATCCTCAACAGGGAACGTAACTATGACATCTTTCTGTACTTTTAGTGCACAATTTCTGTTTATTTGCTGAGTTTAACATGTTGAAAAAACAATAAAATATAAAAAATAAAATGCACCATAACATTTGCACACATTTTACTGTATGTTAGTTTCAGCAAATAAGGCAAGTTTATTTATATAGCACCTTTCACACAACACTTACACTGCTGTCAGTCAAAGTGTTGTACAAATGAGAGAATACAGAGTTGTTTAAAAAAGTAAAGTAAAGGGTAAAAAGGTAAAAACATGAATAAAACAATGAAAAATCAATAGATCTAAAAGAGAAAATCATTCAGTTAAAAATTGAATTAGAAATGAAAGCCCACGACTGCCCCAGGAGGTTAGGGAACTAGGAAGTTCGATCCCCTGAGCCGTGACCTTGAGCAAGGCGCCTAACCGCCGACTGCGGATAGGGCTGGCCACCACTCCAGGCTAGTGTGCTCACTGCCCCTAGTGTGTGTCTTCACTAGTGTGTACGTGGTGTTTCGCTGCATGGACGGGTTAGACTGCGGAGGAGAAATTTCCCTGTTGTGGCACTAATAAGGGTCAGTCTTAATCTTAAATTAAGATAACGTTAACAGTGTTTTAAACTGAGCTGAAAGCTGCTCAAATAGGAACGTTTTGGGCCTGAATTTTAAAGTGTCCAGTGTGGAGGCTCTTCTAATCCTCTCTGTTAGCTGATTCCCTTTACTAGCACTTAAACACTGCTTCTCCATGTTTAGTCTTCACCTTCGGCAGGACTAACTGTCCAGTTCCTAAAGATCTGAGGGTTCTGTTCTGCTCTTATCGCTGCAACACATGAAGTAAATGAGCTGGTCCTGCACCGCTAAGCAATTTAGTGACCAGTGAATTTATCTTCAACTCTGTTCTGTACCTTAAATAAATAGCAACTGTGCAGAAAAATGACACATTCAAGTTTATTAACTGTAGTGAAAATGTTATATTATTTTCCCCTGACCAGTAGTGTTCAAACCTTTGCATATGACTGGAGCTCCACTAAGAAGACACCATTTCTTTTGAAAATGCTGCCACAGACATTCTCTGTGGTTCTATATCAAATGCTTAGTTAAAACGTTTTTTTTTTGTATTCTAAATACAACTATGTTATAAGAATAACACAGTCATCAAATTAATGCTAAGATGAGGCTGAATATCCACACAATCCCTAGTTCCTGGAGCCAGTCCTGCAGCTGAGCGGAGGGTGATGGACAGCTGTCGAGAGGAAAGCAGTGGCCTGGTGTGCAGCGGCAGGGGAGCCTGTGTGTGTGGGGCGTGTGTGTGCGACGACAGCAACCTCGGGACCATCTACGGAAGATTCTGCGAGAAGGACGATTTCTCCTGCCCTTATGACAGGGGTGTAGTGTGTGGAGGTACTAATGTAATATAGATCATATCTAATTTATTGTTATTTTATAGTAATATAATATAAATACCAAAGCTGCACAGTCTCAGAGATTAAAATCAGCACTTAATACTACATCAATAAATGTATCAATTACACCCCCTTTAACTGCTGATAACTGTTGGACAAATCAGCATTATGTCCCATCAATGAATGACACACTTACACAAAGAGCTACACAGCATAGACATGAAATGCATAAAGTGTGATGTTCTATAAAGCTGTTGTTCACTCACTGAGCACTTTATTAGAAATTCCTCCTTATTTCTACGCTCTTTGTCCATTTTATCAGCTCCACTTACTGTATAGGAGCACATTGTAGTTCTACAGTTATAGACTGTAGTCCATCTGTTTCTCTAAATTCTTTGTTAGACCCCTTTCTTCAATGGTCAGGACACCCACAAGACCACCATAGAGCAGGTACTATTTGGGTTGTGGATCATTCTTAGCTGCAGTGAAACTGACATGGAGGCACTGTGTTAGTGTGTGTTGTGCTGGTACGAGTGGGTCAGACACAGCAGTGCTGCTGAAGTTTTAAATACCTCACTGCTGGACAGAGAACCAAAAGTATCTAGCCAGTAGCGAACTGTGGGCAGCGTCCTGTGACCACTGATGAAGGACTAGAGGATGACCAACACAAACAGTGCAGCAGCAGATGAGCTATCGTCTCTGACTTTACATCTACAAGGTGGACCAACAAGTTTGGAGTGTCTAATAGAGTGGGCAATGAGTGGACACAGTGTTGAAAAACTCCAGCAGCACAACACACACTAACATGGCACCACCACGTCAATGCCACTGCAGCTGAGAATGACCCATGCGCAAATAGTACCTGCTCTGTGGTGGTCCTGTGGGGGTGCTGACCACTGAAGAACAGGGTAACAAAGTATGCAGAGAAATAGATTGACTGCACTCTGTAATTGTAGAACTACAAAGTGCACCTATATGTCAGTGGTGCTGATAAAATGACAGCAAGTGTAGATACACAGAGGTTTTCCTAATAAAATGCTCAATGAGTGTATATCACAATGACAAAATGAGCAGTGATGAATTTTGATTAAAATGGTTTGCCTCTGATTCGATGTGCTGTATAAACAGAAATCGAACTAATCTCTTTTGTATATAATAATAAAACAATACAAAATTAAAAATGCTCCATTAACTACTGTGCAAAATAAAAATAATCAGAACTGCAAGTAGCTATTTACGTTTAATACATCTTCCATACGCAGAGAGTGAAACTATTCATCACATGTTAAGCATTTTCAGGCAGGTAGTTCAGGATAAAGTAGTTGTTGAGCTAGATTTTGCATTTGGCCATTGAGATGAATGGTTAAGTTTCTCATTCTCTACATGAGGGAGCACTTTTCAAGCACTTGTTGGGCTTCTAATGCTACATTCCTGCCAATTTGACCTAATTTAATTTCACTCACAGTAAAGGGTAGCTGGAATTATTAAATTAAATGCAGAAAAAAATGAAAAACGACAAAATATTTTTGTCTTTATGATGGTGATGAATCTCTCTTAAAGGCGCGGAAACAAAAACAGCCTGTTTCATTGTAAGGGTAAAAAGACATTTGAAAATAAAATAAACATGAATTATGGTTGTTTTTGGTACATAAAACAACACAAAAGTGTAGGAAGCATATAAAAATGCAAGAATAATGTATCATATGGGCCTTTAAATGCATAAGGGACCATCGTAATAAAGTGTTACCCACAGTTTTCCACAAAAACCTCATCTCTTGCATGTGTGTGTATGATAATAGGTCGTGGTCAGTGTGTCTCAGGGGAGTGCTTGTGTCAGCTTGGCTGGACAGGAGAGAACTGTGGCTGCCCGGCGTCCACAGAGAGCTGCTTGTCTGCAGACGGCTCGGTGTGCAGCGGCAAAGGAAAATGTGTGTGCGGCAAGTGTGTGTGTAATGACCCGCGGTATTCTGGAGCGTTCTGTGAGAAATGTCCCACCTGCTCAAACTCCTGTCAATCACACTGGTAAACAAATTGAACTTTTCTTTGATACATTGGCTCACTGCTCATACATTCACTCCTATTCTAACGCAAGCTCTCTCTGCTTCTCTCCCTCTCTCTCTCTTTATTGTTCCTCTGATTGCCTTTAGGAGCTGCGTGGCCTGCCACCTGTCTAAAGGCTTTGGACGGGACGATGAGCAGCAGTGCAATAAAAGCTGCACCTCACTGGTGGCATATGTCGATGACATCACTGGTATGTTGATGAGGATGGATCCAGCTCTGAAATCTGATTGGCTGAGTCATGTTTAAGCACTTCTAAGACTAGTGAGGGTCAATGTTAAATGCATCGATTCATTTATAACATGAGAAAGATCCACAGCCATCCTAACACAGGTTTTATTACCCATTTATATGAACCGTACTGCACTCAAAGCTGCTGACCCTTGTTCTGAAGGGAGCTTTTGACCATTGCTGTTGTGCTTTGTGTTGTTCAGAGCTGATCAGAGGGAAGTACTGTTTGTACCACAGCAGAGACCAGTGCTTTTTCAGATTCCACATGGAGCTGGCAACACACGGACCCCAGCTGCACATTAGCAGGCATGCCGGTGAGGCTCGGCGCTCCACACACTGTCCTCTGTCCTCCCACATACACTGTCAAGCCCACAGGCCACTGACACTGAGCTGCTTTTTAATTCTCTTTCTTGTCATGTGCTGCTACATGGCTTATTATTCAGTTACTCTACCTATTTTTTCCCCGTTCAATACTCAGTGAGGCTAATGTTTCTGTTTACAGTTTAACGGGGGGGGGGGGCTAAAGCAGGTCTCAAAGTTCAAAGTGGGCATGACATAATGAGACTTAATGAACGTCAGGTGATCAAACGCATTAGTTTGACACATTTCACTATTTAACCAACACACAAATATATTCCAATACTTTAGTTACAGCCAAAGTCATTTTATGGTGTTTTTTTACTATTTAATACTAGGATACAGTAGTTAATGTAACTCTACTATCATTTCATTATTATTCAAATGTGTATTTTCAGTCAATAACAGTGCTTAAGACTGGCTAAGCTTTTTTTCTAACAGCCACTTCTCTTTATCTGGTCAACAGACTAACAACATTAACTTGTTTTTAACATGAGATATATATTTTGTTCATTATATTCATACATTTGTGTGTACATATACCCAGAAGCAAATATTTCTGCATAATTTAAATAAGATAAACAAAGTCCTTCAGAGTGTTTTAATGTGGAATGTGAAAATTAGAATTGCTCACAGTGATGCTGACTGGAACCAGACGTCCTCCTCACAGAACGTCATCAGATGGCGTGATTATGAATGCGCTGTGTGATGCCTGAGCATTGTTTTACAATTATATATATATATATATATATATATATATATAAACCCTGATGGCACTTGTAGGTTCACTGGTGGTGCATAAATTGGCTATATTTGCATTGCACACATCACAACTCCTGGTTCCTCTCACCACCACTGTGAAAAAGTGAGTTTCTGTACAAAGAACTTTCACATCAAACCACTCTGAATAACTGTTTACATATGAAAGGCTGAAAAGCAGAACATTTGACAAATTGGTGGAATTGCCCTTTGAAAAACAATAGTACTGATCAAACGTTGTTATGGTGGTTTACATATCAGTCATACTTGAAAATGGCATCACAGTTGAGTTTAGTCTCGCAAGTGAAACTTCTGACGACATATGTGTGGGCAGAGCACAGCTGCGTCTGACCAGAACATTTAAACTGAAAAACAACATGGGGCCACTGTTGTGGCCAATCAGATTTCAAGACACCCTGATCTTCCCCTGACTGCCTGGCTGTGGTTGCTCAGTGCTAAATGGGTGACTAATTGCTGTAAGCAAACTTCTGACACCAAACATGTCTTGACTGGTCAGCTACATCACAGTTGTGGCAGTTTTTTGTTTGAACCGTCACTTTTAAGGAGTTAATTGTTCCAGTTTACCATCACTTCTTTAGCTGTTATACTTATTCCTCTTTCTTGGTGTCACTCATGCTCTCTTCACCCACAAACTCACTCTTGTAAATGTCACAGCGACCGCACCCCACACCCCCGGTTTGAGTTTTGGAAACAGTGTAGGCCATTGTGTGCATGTGTGCATCCCTGTTCCCCTCTTCATCGCTCCCCTTGCCTTCCTCAGCGTCCTTCTCCCCGTCTCCGCTGCCAGATCGCCATGGCAACACGTTGAAATGTCAATACAGTACTTTAGCCTCTTTGTACTTGGATTGGTGGCCCGGTGCCAAGCCTACTGGATTTCACAATCGGGAAACAGAGGCTTCAGATCTATAAAACGGCTGGATCTCACCTTGTTCTGGCTGATAGCTTTACTTAAGGGCCATCCAGCCAGCTTTCATGTCGGCGCTAAGCCCACAGGGCTTCGCTCTCCAGCTGTTGCTGATGTCTTCACTGATGCTAATGTAAACATCTGCTTGATTAATGTGTTTGTGACTGGATTTTTTTCAGTTCTAGAAAGAACGAAAGAAATTGAAAAGAACCACTCATAGGGCTCAATCTTGGTTCTGGCAATCTACCACCCTGGAGAGTTCAGATGTAGTACACCTGGCTTTAATGGTCAGATGCCCTTGAAGACCTTCATCACATGGATAAGGTGTGCTTGATAAGGTTGGAGTTCAACCCTTTAGGGTGGTAGATCTCCAGGACCACGTTTGAGCAGTCATGGAATAGCTGTTCAAAATGCCAACATCCTAATAACATCTATACTTCACTTTTGTTTTGCCATGTTAGCGTGTATATTTCATACGGCTCCTTTTAGGTCTGACTCTGGTTCTGGTTCTCTACGTTTCCTCAGAGTGTATGTCGAGCCAGCGGTACTTTAAGACCTTTCTCAGCGTCTTCCTCCTCACTGTAGTGCTGGGCCTGGGCATCCTGGCTGTTGTCCGTCTGCTCCTCTGGAACAAAGACTGGTCACGGAGGGTGAAAGACAGTGAGCAGTATGAAGACAACAATAAGGTAATTTATTCTGTGTATGTATGTGTGAGTCAGTGATGGGATCAGTTAGCATGAGCTGATGCCTGTGGTTTCTTTTAACCCCCTAAACTCTGGGATTATGATTCTGCTGTTAATCTTAAAGGGTCGATATCATACACGTTTGTTGTATTTGCATTTTTTCCCTATTAGGTCCACTCATTATATTTGTGCGGTTTTATGCACCAAAACAGCCAATTTCCAGCCATAGAATCTAACAGGCTTGTTTTGTTACTGTGCCTTTAAGGATGATATATGCAAAGGATTTCTGTGCTGATTGGCTGTGCTGTATTGTGCATAGTTCAAAAAGTAGTCTGGATTGAAACACTCCTTATAACTTTAGAGCGGGGCTAAACCGCTGTTGGATGATTAGGCAGATTTTTGTGACATCACAAAAACAAGTTACCCAGAACAGCCTGTTTATGCAACTTATTTTCTGGAATGGGGAGTATATAATATGTTTTGAAACTTTAATGTTTACATAACACATCAAACTCTTTTATTTCAAAAAATTTGCTGTAAAGTTTGGATGTTGATAAATATCCATAAAAAGCGCCTGTCAAAAGTTTGGGGACACATTGCCTTCTATCTGATTTGGTTTTCAGTATTGCTTTTCAATTTAAAACAATGTATGTTTTGCAGCTATGTGGACATTTTTGGGGCATGTTTAGCTTCAGCACACTGCTCCGTGATCATCAAAATGTCCTCCTTAGTATGAAATACAGATTTCATCCAATTAATAGTTTTTTTAATAATAGTAATATTTGGGTAAAAATATTTGGGCCCAAAGGTGGTTTAAACACTTGAAAGTTGTAACAAAATCAAACCAGTCAGGCACTTGTGATAAAAATGAAAAATAAAGCTTTATTGTTGTGGAGTTGCCCTGCGATGGACTGGCGACCTGTCTAGGGTTTATCCTGCCTTCCGCCCAATGACTGCTGGGATAGGCTCGGCATCCCCCCGTGACCCTGAGGGAGAAGCGGCTTAGAAAATGTGTGTGTGTGTGTGTGTGTGTGTGTGTGTGTGTGTGTGTGTGTGTGTGTGTTGTGGGGTTTGGCTCAACTCAGCATCGGTGAACAGGCAATAGTCAAATCCAGGTCTAAGGTCAAAATACAAAGAAGGACAAACATTAGCAGGCAACCAGATCCAAAAGGGCAAAGACAAAAAGACAAAGTCAGAGGATCCAAGAAAAGGTCAGAATATCACAAAAGGCTGTCAGAAAAACTCTCAGTAGTTCTCACCAGCAGAAACAATACCTCACAAGGAAAGTGGTCTGAAAGCCCGGGCTTTATACTAATTACCACTAGTCATGTGACATCCAGAACAGGTAGACCAGATTAGCATTGAATTGAGTGAAAAAATGATCGGAGTGCTGTGGGGCATCAGGCATGTGATCTCCCAGAGGATTCTGGTAGATGGAGTTCATAGAAGCATTAGAGTGGAGGGATGTGCAATAAAAGTGATGATGAGTGCTGACATCACAACAAGTGGATAAAATGCAAATGGTAAAGCTTTATTCCCAAAGTAGGGCGTTTGTCAGCTGTTCAAAAAGAACAAGATTTAAACATCTTTCTATATTATATGTAATTTTTTTTTAAATGACAATGAAAACATTTATTAGAGACATTTTAAAAAGCTATGTGTCCCTGAGCCTTTGACAGGCAGTATATATTTGACACTGCATACATTTTACTTCTTGTTTTATGTATGTGCTTAGTTATCATATCCACTGTATTTCTATCAGAACTCAGCGTACGCACCCACCGCTAATGAGAAGACAATAACCTACAGACGGGACCGCCTCCCCGAGCTCCCCATGGAGATGCATGTCCACGTTCCCAAGATGCCCCTGAATGACATCTGGCCATGACAGGATGAATGAGAAGAGAAGAGTGAGCGAGAGCAATAAGTGAATTAATGCACATGTTTCCACAAGCACACTTCATTCTTCCTTGGTTGTTGTTTTCTTCTTCTGATACGGTAATTTAATTATAGTTTATGTTCTGTTGCGTTGGGTGGCATTTCGGCTCTTCTCTCCCGAGGCCACTCGGGTGAGAAGAGGAATGATACTATTTACAGGGGCTAACGTCGTTGGACAGTGAACAATAGTAAAGTAAATTCATGCTTAATAGATATTAAGCATTAGCTCTGGAGAGCCTTTCATGTCCACCGTTTTTTAACCTTCGCTAATATGGTTCCTGTGGGTTAAAAGTGCATTTGGACAGTCTTCGTAACAAAATGCACACAGCTGAATCATAAATACCCGGTTTTTGCGTTCAAGTGCTCACTGGAAACCAGTACATTTAAGTCCACCACAGCAGGGTCTGTATATCTGCTGTGATAAACTATTATGATGTCATCAATCACTACAAAAAGGATTTATTGTAAGGCCCTGCCTTATTACTATAGTTAGGCTTAAAGGGAATTTCCGCCAGTGTTTCAAAAGTTCTGCATAATTCAGTCACTGAGATGTAGACAGAGTTGTTCAGAGTGGTTTGATATGATTGTAGAGAAACTTGCAGACTCAGATTTCTTTACAGTGGTAAGGGGACCAGGGGTCATGATGTCAGTAACACAAATATAGCCATTTTATTTACTAACCATAAGAACCAATGAACATCCACTGATTTTCAAATGTAAAGTTGATAATGTGAAACCTGAAAAAATATAACTTGAATGGATAATGGATGGATATTTGAATAAATTGTTTTTAAAAATAGCATTTTAAGCCAAAAGCTTGTGTCACAACTACTGCAAAACAATGTCTCATATTTCGTACACCATGCAGTAGCTTTCTGTGAAGGAGCCTTTAGGGGCATTAATCTTCTTGCACATCTGGTTCCTTTCACCACCACGGTGAACAATTCAGGCTTGGCAAGTTTCTCTAGAACAGAGCATTTCACACCAAGCCACTCTGAATGACTTTTTTATGCCTCAACCATTTAATTGTACACAAGTTTTGAAAAATCTGTGGACTTCCCCTTGAAATTAGGCAGCATCTTAATGATTGAATTACATGGAAATGTTTAAAAATTGGTAGAAATTCCCCTTCAATTTTACAATCATTTACACACATTATGATATAGAACGTGTCACTGATATAGTCACCATTGGTACTTTTATTTTGTAAAAATACAGTGAATGTGCTGGAGCACTTTGCAACTAGTATACTTAAGCAAGTTTCACACACTTACTTGTATTTACTTTACTAGCTCTTGGAACACAATCTGTAGCATGCTCGGAAATTTACAAATTTACCAGTCTACGAGGACTGGCCGAACGCACCCCAAGACCTCGGTCAGGAATGCTGAGACAGTGTTGCAGCTGTCCCAGACCTAGCTGACTCTGCTAACACAAAGCAACACAGTTTATGCATTGTCTTGAAGCATGAGCCTGTAGCTTGACCAAAAAACCTGGTCAGCCATTTGCAGCCTGACTGCAGCTTTAACCTCTCCAGGTGAGTTAAGTGTTCTGAAAGTGGACAGTTCACCTCTATGTCCAGTTCTCTTTGGCCTCTGTGTGGTAGGTGATGGTACTGTAGTTTTTATTTATGTGCGAGTGTCTGAGTGTTTGGTACTTATTTATGTTTTATTTAGCCTCAATTTAATGAAATGGAACACTACGTTTCTGTTGAAGAGCCCACACTACTCAGCCGTAGCCATGAAAAACCTCAACTTAGAACCACTCCCTGGGATTCTTCTGCCGTCTAGTGGCCAGTTTTGGGCAAGACCCAGAAAGTTATCCAAGATTTTTTAGCACAGTGCCATGTGAGTCAGAGACCACCCTTGTTTACTTGATATACTGTCAGAACAGCTATTAAGTTATTTTATGAAAGCAGAAATGCACTAAACTAAAAACGGGTGACGGGGACAGTTTTGGTGTCTACCAGGTCTTCCAGTTGGTTGTTAGGAGTCCCATTTTCTCTGTAGCTTTGTTAACTTTTTGAGCTCCGTTTTTGGAAACTCCTATTTTTTTTCTCTACTTTCTCCGTGTTTATGCAAGTCAAGTATCTTATATCAATCAAATCTTTGATCAAATATCTCCTGAATTATGAAATAATTTGCTGTACTGATTGGAAATTAAGCAAAACAAGGGTGGTCTCTGAATTTTGCACTGTACTGTCTTCAGCAATTCTCATTCAGCAGAGGTTGCCTGAGTTTCCATATAAACATATGAGCTTAAAGCATGAAGTCCAGTTGGTCATAAATACAGCAATTACTGTCATTTGTCCATCTTAATAATGATGTTTTCACTTTGAGGTGCACTGCCAGAAACTGGAATTTTGCTGTGGTCGCTTGCACCTGTGTTCCTCGCCTGGGATACTGTATTTTTTTTTTCTTTGGGTGTAAATTTTGAGAAGCGTGTCGACTGTTTGCCAGTGTGAACTGCCACGCTAACTAGCTGCACTTGTGTATGTCAAACTACTGAAGTCCAGCAATGGTACTGACCCATTTACTGGAAAGAAGGCGAAGCAGGAGTTGATTCAGAACTGAAGATATGGATTACAGAGACTGTCTTTGGCCTGCTTTGTCATATTAGTGGCGTCTCGTAGGCCTGCTGGAGAGTCCAGTCATTCCTGTGGCTTGTAGACCAGTTTTACCACTGTTTACATCAAACATTCATCCAAACACTAAAAAAGGTTTATTTATTTCTTTCTGTTTCTTAGTTTCTTTGTGTTTTTGCTTTTCTTTGTAGAGGTTTTGTTGCTGTCCTGTAGAATGTTACTGAGAACCACAACGGGACTATTTGGTACGCTGTGGTAATAATTGTAGACATAGGTCTTAAGCACTAATTCAGCTCAGTGTGGATTTACTGCTGTCTGTGATTATTGTTTTCCATTAAATAATCAACAGACCCAGTGATAATCTTTGGCAGCCAAATCATCAAGTAATTGGGCATTACATTCATTAACGGCACTTTTGTTTTTCTATCACCATTTGATGTGAAAAACGATTGTTTTCAATAAATAAAAAAACTCAATACTGTCTAATGCCTATTGTTATCTTTTGATTTCAGTTGGTGTAGTGTAGTGGGTAACACCTATGCCTTCTACTCTGTAGACTAGGGTTCAATCCCCTGCCTGGACAGGCACCCTACACTATACTAATAAGCGTCCTTGGGCAAGACTCCTAACACTGCCTTTACATACCTATGTACAAAAAAATGATCAAATTGTAAGTTGCTCTGGATAAGAGCATCTGCCAAATGCCATAAATGTAAATCTTTTCCCTATTTATTTGTGTGGTTTTACATACCAGAAAGAATTATGATTAATTTTCATTAACATATATCATGTCTTATACATATATTTGAATTGGTAATTTTGTGAAGGACAGAGTTTATATTTTTTATCTTTAGTATTATATATATTGTCTATGTGATAATAAGTAACAAACTGTTACCTTGTCAAGTAACAAGGTTAATTACTTTGTTCTCTTCTTGTTGCTTATTTTCATGAGTGCCTTGCTGTCCCTTTGCTACTGTAGCACTGTGAATTTCCCCAGCTGTGGGACTTACAACGTATTAACAATTATCTTGTCTTATATACATGCAGCCACCTGAATGGACATATGAATACTTCTTAATAAGTGCATTGGCAAAAGTTTTTATCATCCTTAAAGGAGAATAAAGTCATCCTATTAGTGTTATTTTAGCCCTATGAGGTAAATAGAGCTGATCAAACTACTGCAAAGCTCCACTTCAGTTATATAGAGACTCCTGTTAGCTTTTAGTGGCTAGAGTCATTAATTCACTATGGCTTCAGTGTGGATTTGAACTCTTTATACCTCTGGACTGCTAGGTACTGTGGTCATTGCTGCGCCACTAGGGGGTGCCAAAAGTCTTATATGCATGCAGCCACCTGAATGGACACATGAATACCTCTTAATAAGTGCATTTGCAAAAGACATCCCTATTAATGTTATCATAATTCATGCATGAAATTAGCAGACTATAATCATCACACTGTGTGGACGCTAGCCATGTTATTTATCTAATGTGGAAACATTGCTTCACACCTTTTACCTGACTAGTTCATCTGTTGCAGAAGGATTTGTTCAGAGGTGGGTAGTAACTAATTAGGTAATTAGTTATATGATTTAAGGGGAATTCCACCAACTTTTCAAAAAGTCCTGAATTCTGTATGACAGACTTAGATTTCATTACAGTGGTGGTGTTGATTTTAGGAGCATTTGCCAACTGTGTTTCGCACACTGTGGTATTAGAACTCTGCATTTAACCCATCTGTGCAGTGAAACACCCACGTGCGTGCACCCTAGTTAACAAACACACAAGGGGGCAGTGAGCACACCTGCCCAGAGTGGTGGGCAGCCCTATCCATGGTGCCCGGGGAGCAATTGGGGGTTAGGTGCCTTGCTCAAGGGCACTTCAGTCATGGACTGTCAGCTTAGGGGATTGAGCTGGCGACCTTTCGATCACAGGGCTGGTTCCCTAACCTCCAGCCCACAAAAGTGGGGCAGGGGGGAAGCAAGGGGTCACAATGTCTACAACACAGATGCAGCCATTGTAGTTATCAAAAAAGCTCCAGTAAACCTCTTTTGAGTTTTATATGTGATGTTGATGATAAAATAATAACTATTTTGCCTTTAATGCCCTACGTGTACCTCTCTGCTCCAAAGCGTTTTTTACATTTTAGGCCAAAAGTTTCTTTCTCAAGAATCTCGATTCTTAATTTAAAACCCCTAACAAAACAATGCCTCAGGCATCAGGCAGCGTATTCATAATGTCATTCATTTTATGTAATGACTTTCTGAAGGAGTGCTATTAGTGCCATTTAACTCTGCAGATGTCTGGTTCCCATCAACGCCACTGTGTGCAATGTCAGCTCAGAGTGTTTTACATCTGACCACTCTGACCACTCTGACCACTCTGACTCTGTTTACATCTTACTTGAAGTTTTATAAATTAAGACTGAGCATTTTCAAATAATAATATATTTACTTTTATATCATTTATTTCATCCTTTATTCTAAACAAGTGCATTTTTAAGACAATGCAACGTTGCTCTTAGTTACATTCAGTCCATCATGTTCAGTTTTTGGTTTCATTTCTTTCTGGACTATTTTGGTACTGCCTCTTATTTTAGAATTAGGCTTGTAGTTTTAGCCCAAAGGGATCCCACAAAGAGATGAACAAACTACTGCAAGGTTCTACTTCAGTTATATAGAGACCCCAGGGGATGGGGGGCTTACGTGACACTGTATATCTCATGTTAGCTTTTAGTGGCTTGAGTCATTAATTCAGTTTTGCTTCTGTGTGGATTTGAACCATTCATACCTCCGGACTGCTAAGCGTTGTGGCCAGGTTGCTGCGCCACTAGGGGGCGCTAAATGCACATGGAAAGGAAGAGGGCGCTTCAGAAAAGTTTGCGTTTTGACTTTTTTCCATCACTTCCAGCAGACAACTGTCCTCAGTGCGCAAATGGTCTGGCATAAAACTCTAATTTACATCATTTCCCTCTTTACTTCAAATGAACCATGGGTTCTGTGCTTAAATGGTTCTTTGCATGATGAAATTGCTTTTCATATTGATGCAGAACGTTTTCTGGTTCTAAACAGAAGCTTTTTGAAAATGGTTCTATATACCACCAAAAAGAGTTCTGCTATGGTTAAATATAGGACAAGCATGTGACAAGAGAAGAACCCCTTTGATTCTACATAGGATCATTTTCAAAAAAGGTTCTGTATAGAACCAAAACACATTATACATCAATCTGAAGAACCATTTCACCACACAAAGCATGACATGTTCTTTTGAGCGTTCATGGTTCTTTATAGAACCATTGTCCTTACCAAAGAACCCTTGAAGAGCCCTCCTTTTTAAGACTGTGGTTTTGCTTTGGAGCTTCGAGGCGAGTTTAATAGAACATTTAATATGATTTATACATTTTATAAATATTATGATTTTAATATGATTTTAATATGATTAAATCTATATTAGCCTGGTACAAATCTCAAGAAGCCAACTTCAGGCACTGAATATGTCTTTGGCAACAACCTTTAGGGTCAGTCATCAAACACTTGTGGATGTTTTGAGTTAGGGTTAGGGTTAGATATTAAATGAAATATGACAAATGTCATGGGTTACTTCAGAGACTCTTATGTTGAAATGTACTATATGTTCCCTTATTAATTAATTCCTGCATCAGAAGAAAGATCAGCATTATAAAGAAACTCTTGCTTCATTAAGAGGCACATCGTACAAACTACACGACCATTTCTATGCAACCATGTGGAAAAGTCTCAAAATGAGTTCTCAGAATAATATTAGAATAAATAGAATAATATCACAATAAATATTATGCAGCTATATGGAAGAATTTAATTTATGTTGATTTAAAGCTCATCCTTTGGCCCCCTTATACACACATATACACACATATGTATATACATATATATGTATGTATGTGTGTGTGTGTGTGTGTGTGTACTAAATATATTTAACAGTGCCTTAACTTCAATTGAAAGACATGCACACATGTAAATGTAAATGAAGTGTATGCAATAGTAAAATGTATGTCATCTATAAATATGGACTTATATCTGTATATATTTGTATATATCGCTTTTGTTGGAAGAAAACCTCATATCTCCATTTTTGTTGTTTTTCAGTTTTTCAGTTTTTGACATAATTTGAAAAGGCCTGTTACCTTTTACATTGTGGGTAAATTTCATGATGAATGGACCAAAAGAAATGACCTAAAATTACTTGGAAAAAACGTCTGGTTCCATTGACTTACATTAAAATGAAAGTTGTAAAGTTACTATTTTGGAGATACGAGGTTTTCTTCTGACAACAGCAACAGATACGTAGACAGACAGACAGACAGACAGACAGACAGACAGACAGATAGATAGATAGATAGATAGATAGATAGATAGATAGATAGATAGATAGATAGATAGATAGATAGATAGATAGATTTGAAAGATGTATAGAAACATTTTCTTTGCATAGGAGTCAAAGAATAAGTAGAGTTGTATTCGTAGTCAAACCCAATCTGACTTTATTACGAGGAATTAAACCTTAAAATCAATAGTCAGTAAATGCAAACACGCATGCGCAATTAAATAAACCAAAAGATTAAATAAAAAAAAGAGAAAGGAAAAAAATAACAAAAACAAAACAATAAAGATTAAGGACCTGAAACGCCTCTATGCTAAAATCATAAATATAAATTCAAAGTGCGACTCTGATAGACTTCAAAGCACGAACTGGTGGATAAATAACGCGGAGAGAGCGCGAGTTATGTACACGTGTTGAGTCCGCCGCGCTCTCACACACAGCCAACTACGTCCATCCACGGAGGGGATTAAACTACAGTACAGGACCACACCGGGGACGACTGGACCCTTTAGAACAGTAAGAGGACGTCGACAGGGCCCACCACCACTTCAGCGTCGTCTGAGTCCCCCTGCTTTTGGGGGAACCCGCCGCTCGCGCGCACACAGGGAGAGTAAAGTGCCTCAATAGAACTCAATCAATTAAGACATTTCATGGTAAACTCCGAAATACAGTGTAAACATAAAATCATCATCATCATCATCATCATCATCATCATGGGTGTTTTAGTGAAGTGTCTTAGGCTGTATGGCTCAGTGGAAGTGGCCACTGCTCAGTGTCTCTGACCCACACTCATCGTTTCTGAATACACCTGAAACGTCCTGGCTAATTAGAAGGGCAACCCCACCCACTTTTTCAAAGTTGGCGCATAACGAAATGGTTAAGATGTGGACACGGTCGTTCAGAGCGGTTTGGTGTGAAACGAAACTGAGTCAGAACTGCCCACACCGGTGGTGAGGGGACCCAGACGTCCACCTCTAAAATTTCCCTCACAGAAAGTCCCTACACTGTCTGCTTGATGTCTAAGACGCTGTTTTCTGACGGCTTTGAGGTAAAGATTTAGCCTAAAAGGCGGATTATTAAAAGGCGTGCGTGGCGGTGGGGTACACTGCGGGGTAAAACCGTCCCCCAGAGGAATGACATCTTTCTGGATTTAATACCATTTTAATGCCAACATTAAAAAGCTCGCGCGCGGGCTCACCGGTGGTAAATAAAATAGCCATGTTTGTGTTGTAGTCATGGCGACCCTTGGTTCCCATCACCACGACTGCAAAGAAAAGTTTCTCCGCAGTCCAAAAGCACTTTGAATGACATTGTTTACATCTCAGGGAATGGATTACACGGACACTTTTTAAAAAATGGTGGAATTGCCCTTTCACACGAACTTTCTTTGCCCCAGTGACGTCACATGTTTCGTACCTTTCCACGGGAACTGACCACAGCCTTCGCCTTAACGCGGAGAGAGTCCCAAGCCACTTTTCCTTCGTTCCAGCGCGCAGCCAAATCCCCAAAGTCCACTCCCGCAGCTGGAGACGGACCGCACGAGCTCGCTTATGCAGAAATGGCGCAGAATGTCCATCTTTCACTGCACCGAGCGGAGTGACCACTCGCCATGGTGCATTAACACCGACACTGCGGATTCACAACCGGCCTCGCTGAATTCGCCCTGAAAGCGCATTTAAAGTGCTGAACTGACGTCTGTAGCCTTTACCGCGAATTCAGCGCTCTAAGCTCAAAATAATCACCGAATCACTGAAAATTCAGGAGTCGCTCCAACTCTGTTTGTGTTCATCCGGCACTGTAAGCTATAATTCAGCACTTCGAGGGTTCAATTCAGCAGCTCACATTTGGTGGGTTAGTTCAATATTTTTGCGCCTTAAAATGTTTACGCATTAATTCAGCACTGAAAGTCATAATTCAGCACTTTGAGTTTTACGCAAGCGTGCAAGTAAACGCTTTAAATATGATAGCAGTACTTGAGAGAGGACTCACATCAGTTCACCGTTTTAATCATATAATGAAACATTTCAGTGTTAACCCAGGTGATAATTCAGCTCTCAGAGTTTGCAGAACTCTGTCTGTGTTTAAATTAAACGTTTTAAGTACTAATTACGCGTTTGAGCGATAATTCAGCGCTTTAAGAGTTTATACAACTCGACTGTTTGTGTTTATTCAAGGTTTTAAGTATTAATTAAGCGTTTGAGTGATAATTCAGCGCTTTGAGAGTTTATACAACTCGACTGTTTGTGTTTATTCAAGGTTTTAAGTATTAATTAAGCGTTTGAGTGATAATTCAGCGCTTTTAGAGTTTATACAACTCGACTGTTTGTGTTTATTCAACGTTTTAAGTATTAATTAAGCATCTGAGCGATAATTCAGCGCTTTGAGAGTTTATACAACTCGACTGTTTGTGTTTATTCAAGGTTTTAAGTATTAATTAAGCGTTTGAGCGATAATTCAGCGCTTTTAGAGTTTATACAACTCGACTGTTTGTGTTTATTCAACGTTTTAAGTATTAATTAAGCATTTGAGCGATAATTCAGCGCTTTTAGAGTTTATACACTCGACTGTTTGTGTTTATTCAAGGCTTTAAGTATTAATTAAGCGTTTGAGCGATAATTCAGCGCTTTTAGAGTTTATGCAGCCAGTTTTTGCTCATTCAGTTAATATTTTAAGTCCAACATTAAACATTTTAAGTATAACAACACTTTGTCTGGGTTAATTTAGTACTTTGAATTGTTGATGCAGAACATTCATTCCTCTTACACGGAAATACTGAACACTTTTAGAGCGAATTCAGCGCTTAAAGAAAGAATTCAGTCCAGCGACCTGAACTGGAGTGAATGTAACACCATTCACTCGGAAAGTGTCCGTTCAGCAACGCAGGACTCATCAGTGCGTCTCCCGGCGCTTGTGTCCGTGTTCCATGTGCAGTGTTTCCCTCTCTGTCTGTCTCTCTTTCACTCTCTCTCTCTCCCTCTCTCTCTCTCTCTCTCCCTCTCTCTCTCTCTCTCTCTCTCTCTCTCTCTCTTTACGCAGTCCTGCTGATGGTCGAGCTGTGGCCGTTAACGTTGCCTGCGTGCTCGGGGCTGCGGCACGCAGGGCTGCCAGGCGCGCTCTGCTCGCTCTCGCTGTCGCTGCCCTTCTTGCACGCGCCGCCCTGCGCTCCGGCCTCGGCGCCGCCCGCGCTGTGCGTCTTCACGTGCTTGCTGAGGTGGTCGCTGCGCATGAAGCGCTTGCCGCACACGGGGCACGCGAAGCGCTTCTCGCCGGTGTGCGTGCGCAGGTGCCGCTGCAGCTCGTCGGAGCGCGTGAAGCGTTTTCCGCAGAACAGCCAGTTGCACACGAAGGGCCGCTCGCCCGTGTGCCAGCGCAGGTGAGCCTTGAGGTGAGACGTCTTACCGTAGACTTTGCCGCAGCCCGGGATGTGGCAGCTGTGAAGGCCCTTTCGGCGCAGGCTCGCGCCAGCCGGCCCCAGTCGCTCGGCCTCCTGGCAGTTAGGGCAGTCGCACGTGGCCCGGCCCGAGTAACGGCGCGCGGACGAACGCGGCGAGCCGGCGAGCGGGAGTGCGGGCGACGCGCTTGCGCCGGCGGCGCTCGTGTCTGGGTACGAGGCCGGAAGCATAGTCTTGAATCCGTCCATCACGTGCTGCCCGCCGGCCAGAAGGTGCGGCGGCGGCGACGGGCCGGTGCCGAACGCCGCGTGACCCAAGGCCGTGTAGTCCGAGCCGTAGGCGCCCAGCGGCGAGTGGTGCAGCGACGTCTGGAGCGCCGAGGCGGCTCCGCTCGCGCCCTGCACGTCGATCCAAGTCGCCGGACCCACGTCCCACCACGCCGCCGCTCCTGCCGCGCTCGCTCCCGCGCACGCGCCGCCGACCGCGTCCCCCATCTGCGCCGACTTGAACCAAGAGTCGTACGGGTGCGCCACGCTCATGCGCGGGTAGATCCCCTGCAGGCCGTCCACGGGCGCGTGCACCTTGGAGAGGTGGAAGGCGGGTTCCGGAGAGCTCGCGCTCGAGGACACCGACGACGTCTGGAACGCCGAGTAGTCGTTGGCGAAGGGGCTCGCCGACGCGCCTCCGACGCCGCCGGCGGGGCTCGAGGTCAATGAGAAGGCGCTGGACGCGGCGGGAGAGCCGCTCGCGATGAACGGCGACGAGGAGGAGGAGGAAGAGGAGTCCGCGCGCATCAAGCCCGCCGCGAGGCCGACGCCTCCAGCACCGCAGCCGCCTCCAGCGCCGCTGCGTCTCCACGGGTGGAAGCCTTTGGCGAACGCCGTGCCGTCCGAGAGCGCCGGCGAGGGGCTCGCGCTCCCGATTTTGTTACAGGTGGCGGCCAGCATGGCTAGAGGAGTGGATCCAAACTTTGGCTCTTCCTGGAGGGAAGGCAGGAGAAAACGAGCGTCAGCTTGTGTTAGTATTGTGTTTTCTTCCTAAAACAACTCGCTGGGATAAAATCAGAAGTCACTTCTTCCTTTAATGATAAACGTCTTCGCCTCCAACTTTTCAGCATGCAGACCCTCGCCTAAACCCCTCAAGCAGAGCGAAGTAAACAACTCTCACTCACCCCTAGAAGTGAAGTTGCCATCCCAGACGTGTCCGCGTTTGAGAATAGCTTTGCATTTATGAGTTAACTCGCCTGTTTTTCAGCTCTACACACTGCACTGGTGTTTTCCGCCCACCTCGCCACAGTTGTAGCTCCACTCTGGCTTTGAAGTTCCGCAGGCTCAGGCCTGGCCAATCACGATCGCCCGAGCTCCCTGGGGTTCGATTCTGCCGTGATGTCATCACCCAGGAGGTCCGTTGGTGCCAATCAGATTCGCCCAAGCTGCTACTCGTGAGGTCATCGCCCACAGGCTGCGGCTCAGCCAATCAGATTGAAAGAAACTTCTTCTCCGTCTTGAAGTCGCAGCTTCTCAGGATCGCTCTGAACCTATAAAGTCCTCTGTGACGCCATCGTCCGCGGACCAACCGGATCGGACGGAACTACTTTCTACCGTGACGTAACGCAGATCGGCTACAGGTGGGAGGGGCTGAACTCTTCATCACTTTCCTGACGGGGATGCCCTCCTGCGAAGACCCCGCACAGCTGTTATAACGCACGATGAATGCGTGAACAGATCAAAGCTGATGTCTTGTGTGCTCTGTTGCGACGCTCATGCGGGGATTCCTCTCAGTCTGAGTGGTCACGAGCCCACCTGGCTGCTAAAGACGCTGCGCTGTCCTCCCGCAGAGGCCCCGCTCTTTTTATTTTTGCGCCAGTGCTCATGCGGACATGCACGTTTGCGGGCACAGTGCACACTGGGGCAGAGAAGTGAGGGCCCGTGTGTCGCGAGGGCGTGGTAGACCAGCCCAAGGGGCGGAAGTGGGTGTGCACGTGCTGGGACAAGCGCTTCACAAATAAAGAAGGAATTAACTTCATCCTCACTGCCCCTCTGCTTTCACTTCATTCACAGCAGCAAAGGTGACCGCTGTCCATTTGCCATTCTTTTACGGGACTGTTTGGTCAGCGACCTTGTGGGAAGCAATGCCTTGTTTATTTAACATTTATGGTTGTTTTAAAGCTGTTGAGCAATAAACGACCTACTATTTTACTACTACTACTATTATTATTATTATTATTATGATTATTATTATTATTATTTACTTTCGTGTAGTGGTGACGTCTGTATCGTCTGTTTCAATATTTTTCCAGTATATATTTTCATATATATGTATATATGTGTGTGTGTACATATATATATATATATATATATATATATATTCTCTTTTCGCTGATGAATGACAACTGACTGATGAATCTCTCCCTCTCTGGCATTAGCATGCCGTGCACGCGCACGCGGCGCGTTTCATTTGAAATTCAGATTTAATAAAGTGGGGGACTTTTAATCGCGCCTCGTTTTTATTTGTCTGATTTGGCGCGCGCGGAGGAGGAGGAGGCGAAAGGCGTCAAAACGAACGAGAACGAGAAAGCGCGCTCCCGCGTCCTGCTGCTGGACT
>NC_051211.1:12267413-12274913 GCF_015220715.1 Pygocentrus nattereri | reverse complement strand
ACACAGCAGGTCACTTGGTGAAAGCAGGTTTAAAGAGCAATTATATGTATGCAGTTATTAGAATTCTCCATCATGTGTATGATATGTTATAGTTGTTTGGGCAGAAACGCTGCATAAATGTGGGTTGTGATCATATTGTACGTGAAACATACAGGACTGTGCAGAAAAAAGCACTAACATTCAAAATAAATGAGTAAACAATCAGCTGTGATTTAATGTGTGTTTGTTTAAGCTTAACAGTTTCCAGCGCTCACTTAGAAGAAGTCCATTATTTACAGTGACCATCCAATACCTAGTTTATCTAACTAGCCTTTCATTACATTCATTCAGGTGATGGACTAATAAATCCATGCAGTGGCTGGAGAGCAGCGAGACGTCAGGAACCAAACCTGTGCTCTTCAAACTGTATTCAACCAACATATCAATAACTTTGCCAAAAACAAAGCAATGTTGTTCTGTTTTGCCTTATTTATGTTTATTTGTAATTATTCAATTGTTGTACAGTGTTTAGACAAAGCCTACAATCACTGACAAGATCAGTAGAATTTTTTTGGTTCCACAGATTTGTGCATTAAGTGCTTTGAAGACATTTTCATTACATTTTACTTCATACAGCACTGTGCAAAAGTCAGAGACCCCTTTATTTATTCAATTTCTAATGAAAACAGCCCAAAACACAAATTATTCATTTTGAGCTTCAGGAAGAAGAAACATATTTAACAACTAAATATAATATTTAGTGTGTCCATTTTTAACCTTCATTACAGGTACAGCTTCCGTTATTTTTAGGAGATTTTCTCTCTTTTTTTTTTCCAAAGAAATCTACAGGGATGTTTTTCCACACCTCCAAAGTTCAGTCTTAGAAGTTGGTTAGATTTTCTGTTTTTCACCATCTAAAGGATCTCACATTCAGTGATGTTGAGGTCTGGAGTCCATTGTTCAGCTATCTGTCTCCTTTTCTCAGTGAGGTTATTCTTGAATAGCTACACATGCTTTCAGACCCACAGCACTGGGTTGTCTTCTCACAGCGGAAGGACTGATGTGGATGGTTTCAGATCTGAAGCAGCTGGATTTTCTCCTCTCGCTCAAGGACGAAAGCTTTAAGTGCTGTTTATCTGATGGGGACAGTTTTGATGGTCCACCAGGTCTTCCAGGTGGTTGTTAGGAGTCTCATTTGCTCTGTAGCTTTTATCCATTTTTTTGAACTCCAGTTTTAAAACACTTATTATCCTTCAACATTTCCTCATGTAAGTAGATTATCTTCTATCTAATCTCTTCAGAAATCCCTCCTAAAATAATGTACTTAATGGTTGTTGGAAAGTGAATTTAGGTTCTACTCAGTGTCCTGTTGTAGAGCTGTTGTGAAAGTTCCTCCTTTTTTCATTTTTTGACACTGATGTGTGTGTGTGTGTGTGTATGTGTGTGTGTGTGTGTGTGTGTTCTGAGACAGGAACAGGTTGGGCAGCTGTGTCAGCGTGTGTAAGCAAGTGTACAAGTGTGTGTGTCTGTGTGTGTGTGCAGGAGACGGAGTGACAGCTTCCTGTAATTATCCTCTTGAGAGGCCTTGTTTCTGGTCCCGGGGACATAATGGTGGAAGTTATTCGTTGTCTATCATCATCGGGGAGAGGGAACGGTGCGTAAGGAAGCGGGGGAATGAGATGAGTGATAAAAACGAAGTGTCAGCCTCACAGCACAGGGAGTATGCGATGCCATGAATATATCACATTCAGGAAGGCTACCTGTCTCACCTGAAATATGATGTACAAGTACAGTATTTAACACACAGTCGGAGCCACAGGTGCTGCTGCTGACATTCAGCACAAAGCAGGTTGGCACATATTGTGCTTCTCTTTGTCTCACGACTTTGTCTCAGTTCAGATCTGCGATTGAGTTTTAACCTCTTAAACTATTAGTTTGTTTTTGTTGAATAGTGTCATATTATCATGCTTGTTGTATTTAAACTCTATGAGTATTGTAGCAGCACTCTTACTTCATTGTATTGTGTGGGCTGGAAAGAAAGGAGTTAAATTCTTAAAAACACCATGATACTTTCCAATCAGGAATGTTTTCTCTGTGAGATAGATAGATAGATAGATAGATAGATAGATAGATAGATAGATAGATAGATAGATAGATAGATAGATAGATAGATAGATAGATAGATAGATAGATAGATAGATAGATGACTTTATTAATCCTAGAGGTAAATCCATCTAAATCCATCAGCAGTACAATACAATACAATACAAGTACAATAAAGAGCAAAATAATTGCTGATGCAGCCAATCAAGTTCTCCCATTGGTTAGGCCTTTAGGAGCTGAACTGAAGGCCTTAAATATTAAATTATCACCAAAATTGGGAAACTAAAAAGGAATAAACTCTTTTGATTTACAATGTGTGGGACCAGTTTCCTGAGAAAGGCCTTCAGAAAGGCCTTCAGAAAGGCCTTCAGAGAGCTGTAGTTTTGGTTAGATGTTAGAATTTAAAAACAGTGGCAGCTCTATTTCAGGGTGTTTTACTACAGTTGCTGAAAAAATACTGCTGTGTGTGAAATATACTATTTGTTAATGTCTGTTTAAAGCTTCAAATTAAAAATTGAACATCATATCTCCATCTTTGGAGTTTGCATGTTCTCCCCGTGTCTGCGTGGGTTTCCTCCGGGTTCTCCGGTTTCCTCCCACAGTCCAAAGACATGCAGTCAGGCCAATTGGACATGCTAAATTACCCCTAGGTGTGAGTGTGTGAGTGACTGTCTGTGTCTGTCTGTCTGCCCTGTGATGGACTGGCGGCCTGTCCAGGGTGTATCCTGCCTTCCGCCCGAAGACTGCTGGGATAGGCTCCAGCATCCCCCCGCGACCCTGATGGAGAAGCGGCTTAGAAAATGGATGGATGGATGGATGGATCTCCATCTTTGACATTTTTCAGTTACTTAGATGCCTATTGCCTTTTAAATTATGTGTAAATTTTATGATAAACAGACCAAAAGAATTGGTCCAAACTGATGTGAAAAGATGTCTGGTTCCATTGACATACACTAAAAGTAAAGTATGCTTTTTGTTTCTCCTGTAAAGTTACCATTTTGGAGACACTTTATATGATTTTAAGATGCACAAGCATGAATCAGAACAATAAACAAGAGAGGACACTGGATATACAACACTCAGGTGCACATAATATACAATATACAAAGTCCAAATAAATAGATAAAAATATTGTGTATGTTAAGTGTATAATAAGGAACCAACTAACTAACTGTGGCAACTTGGCCAGCATTGATTGCAGCAACAGGACCGTTGGGTTAATCAGATTTCATTGGTAAGGTTCATAGCACATGGGAAAGGGTTGTCATGGTAACCTGTTGTCTTAGTGCATCTAGTTTCAGAAACAAGTCATTACCAGAATAACATCACGAAGCGCAATGCAAAGCGTTGAATGCAGTGCTGTAAAGCGCCAACACTGGACTCTAGAGCAGTGGAGACGTGTTCTCTGGAGTGACTAATCACGCTTCTCCGTCTGGCAATCTGATGGACAAGTCTGAGTTTGGCGGTTGCCAGGAGAACGGTACTTGTCTGACTGCATTGTGCCAAGTGTAAAGTTTGGTGGAGGGGGATTATGGTGTGGGGTTGTTTATCAGGAATTAGGCTCAGCCCCTTAGTTCCAGGGAAAGGAACTCTTAATGCTTTAGCACCAAGAGATTTTGGACAATTTCATGCTCCCAACTTTGTGGGAACAGTTTAAGGACGGCCCCATCCTGTTCCAACATGACTGTGCACCAGTGCACAAAGCAAGATCCATAAAGACGTTGATGAGCGAGTTTGGTGTGGAAGAACTTGATTGGCCTTCACAGAGTCCTGGCCTCAACCCGATAGAACATTTTTGGGATGAATTAGAGTGGAGACTGCGAGTCAGGCCTTCTCGTCCAACATCAGTGTCTGACCTCACAAATGCGCTTCTGGAAGAACAGTCAAAAATTCCCATAAACACACTCCTAAACCTTGTGGAAAGCCTTCCCAGAAGAGTTGAAGCTGTTATAGCTGCAAAGGGTGGGCTGACATTATATTAAACCCTATGGATTAAGAATGGGATGTCACTCAACTTCATATTTGTGTGAAGGCAGATATATTTGGCAATATAGTGTATATACATATGTGCAGGATCTGAGAGGACTAATAATAACATCTGTTTAACATTACGGAGGAGTTATACTGTAATATAGTAAGGGTGGTCTGTTGGTTTTAGTATAAACTAAAGTGTGGTGTGTCCACTGTGGTTAATGAGTGCAACAACTCTAATGAAAAAGCTGTTAGCATGTCTGACTGTGGTGGCTCTGAGGCCCCTGAATCTTCCAGAGGAAAGTTGCAAGAAGAGGGTAAGTCCAGGAGGATAGTGGACAGCTGTAATCTTACCAGAGCACTCTCTTCACCTTGCTGCTGATGTCCTCAAGCTTTGGCAGACTACATCAAGATCCTCTCCACTGTTCTGATTATGCACTGTAGTTTTGCTCGTTCCTGTGAGATGGAGGAACCATCATCTAAACTGCTTATCCTCCTGGGTCGCAGGGGGAGCTGGAGCCTATCACAGCTGTCAATGGGTGAAAGGCAGGACATACCCTGGACAGATCACCAGCCCATCACAGGGCAGACAGACAGACATATACATCCACTCACACATTCACACCTAGGGGGCAATTTGGCATGTCCAATTGTCTGTGGACTGTGGGAGGAAACCCACACAGACATGGCGAGAACATGCAAACCCCACACAGAAAGGACCCTGGTCGCCCAGCCAGGAATGGGCCATTTTTATTTTATTTTTACTTAATATTTTGCCATTGTCTGTTCAAAATATGCCAAAACTACAAAAGCAAAAAAGCACAGAATAACTGAATGAGTTTAAAATATGTTTTAATAAAAAACTTGTTTTGTATAAAACAATAGACTACATTAGCTTCAGATAACTGGTAAACCTCTTAAAGTGTCCAAATTATTAAAATAATTTTGCACGCCAAATAAGGACGTACCATGGGCCTGACTTGTGTTTGACACATGGGAGTTAGACAGATAGACAGACAAACAGACAGACCGACCTGCAGACCTGCTTGTCCATGTTACGTACTGTAACAGAATTAAAGGGTTAAAATTCTATTCCCGTGTGGAAGGAGGTGACAGTATCATTTCATTAGCAAAAGGGAAACACCGTAACCTCCTGTGGCGCGTCTGTGTCTGCCCAGAGTGAATAAACAGACATCCGCAGGAGAGCAACAATGACTTAATTAGAGTTCAGACCCACAGATTTCCCAGAGGACAAAGACTCTCTCTCTCTATCCCTCTCTCACTTTCACTCATTCGCTATCTCTCTCACTCACTACCTCTCTCACCCGGTTGGCTGCATCATATATTAACCAGGCTATATTGTTTTTAATCAGACAGTGGCCGTCAGCGGCGGTGATAATTTATGCCGGATTGACAGGGGCTGGAGGTGGCTAATCCGGGCCGAATGGAGCTGAGGAGCTACCGGGGGTCACAGGGGTCAGCCTTCATCGAGATGTCCCACTGAGGGCGCGTGTAGCCAGGATAATGTAATTACTGCGACAGCAAGTGATCTCCACTCATGCATATATGTACACACATGCACGTTCATACACACAAACGACAAGGTCTCCTACATATTACTATCCCTCATCAGCCCTGTTCTCCCCCCAACACTGAGCAGACAGGAGATTAATGGTGGATGTGACATATGCATACATGATCAAGTACAGGCCTCATGTTGCTCCCTGCACTCTCCTCAAGAACGCAGTGATACATACTGGTGGAAGCCAGTTGCTGTCTATCAAAATCCTTTACCTACTGGACTCATCTGGACATTATTCCTTTACTGTATACTGATCTGTTGGGGTGTATTTTAAGGATCTTTACTGTCTGTCAAGGTGATGTACAGTGGGGTCCAAAAGTCGGAGAATACGACTGAAAAAGGCTTCTTTTTTTCTAATTTAACTTTTTTAGTATTTGGTTTGTCTCGCTTTTGCTTTAATGACAGCATGCACACAAGTTAACTCCACAAGTTTGTGCCAAAGCCTCTGATAAGTAGATCAAATCAACCTAAGAATTGTCTGAGCAGAAGCTTGGATAAAAGGAATAAGACTCAAAAACAAATTGTCACTGTCCAAAGAAAAACATGTATCTTTACAGGAGAAGGTGAAAACACTCCCACCTTTTCATGTAAGTTAATGTAAAGAGGCTTTATTCCAAGTGATTTTAGAGCATTTCTATTGGTCCATTCATCATGAAATTTTCTCTCACAAGAAACGACAGTTGGTGGTTTGAAACAACGTAGAAAAATAAAAATCAACGTTGTTTTCATTGGGCAGTGATGAAATCTGACCTTCTTCCACATTGTCCTCACATGGTCAATGTCACACGTGTTTAAATTTGAGAAGTAATCCAAAAATAGAGTTGACATTTGAATATTTCGTATTTTATGTGAATATTTAACTTTTCTGTCTTCAAATTTAGTTTAGTTTGTTGTAAACATTAAATTTAAGCCACAATTATTAAAAACTAACACTTTACTTTGTTGTAAAGTTTCAAGTCAAAATTTTAAGACTAACAGTTTTGTTTGTTGTAAAGTTTAAATTTAAGTCACAGATTAAAAAATAAGTTTAGTTGGTTGTAAAGTTTAAATTTAAGTCAAAATTTTACAAATAACAGTTGTGTTTGTTTTAAGGTTTAAATATAAACTTCTTCCAGGATTTTATGGTTGACAATAATCTATTTTAATTTTATTTCATTTTTGTTTGATAGTATCATCACTTGTATTGAAACTTAGCACATATTTTACTAATGCTTTTATTTGACTGCTTAGCTTTTGTTAGAAACATAAAATATCTTAAAAATGTCAAACAGAAAACTGGCTGATCAGGGTTTTTTTTTCTTTCTGTGGCATCTATGCAGACATGGCCAAGTGAGCTCTCCCATTGGCTAGGACTTCAGGAGCTGAACTGAAGGCCTTACATGTCAGATTAATTACATACCTTATTAGGAACTGGGTTTTTCTGGGTTTTTTTCACTTTCTCTAAATTAGTGAGACCAAAAGGTTAGTGTGGGCCTTCTGGACTTCACTGACTGTGAATATGAGCTGTTAGAAAATGAAAACAGGGCTTGTTGCTGAAAGATTCACTGTAAAACTGCATCATACAAGATTTATATGTCTCATCTAGAATGGCACCAGCGTTAGTATAGCATTAACATAAGATTAGAAAATAGCATTGTTGTAGATATGTTTTTTACCCATTTGTTGACTGACTTTTGATATGTATGGTCTGAACTGAAGGCCAGCTCTAATGCCACCACTGCTTCTAAGTGATAGTGATGTGACAAAATAGCTGAATTTCTACAAGAACTTATGATTAAAATTATATGATACGTCACTCTTGGTGTTGCCGTTTTGTGATGAATGTGCCAGGGCTCATTCTAATCACTATTAATCTGTTAAACAAT